>NC_045696.1:117990896-118278396 GCF_009834535.1 Camelus ferus | reverse complement strand
GTTTGAACATATTCTGGCTGAGGAGAACCTACAGACATCTAACTGTTCTTTGTTCTGTGATGCTCAGGAACACATTCTAGAAAATTAACACAGGTTGTTGACAAAAGAACACACAGGTTCTTCCTCCTCTCCCATCCTGGAGCACTCTTCTGCACTCGGGTGCTGAGTAAAAGCGTTACACTCTTGGGATCTGAGCTAGACCCTAGAGGGTATGTAGGATTTGGATGTTAGAAAACACCTCAACTTTCTCCATAAAACTTTTCAGTTCTAGTGTCACTGACCACTTCCTTATGAATAATACAGCCTTTCATTTTTTGTCTTCATTTCAAATATTTACAGTTGTGTTTTTCTTTACTAACTCAAGTTGATAATGAATTTATTAAGCTGAACCATGTGAAACTGGTTGTATTTAAGCAATTTCCAACAGATTAAACTTTATTGCCACTGCTTGTATTTTCAATACCATCATCTCCCCATGTCTAGCCATCACCCAGTTCAGGCTCTCCCTACAGATTACCCTGACATCTGATAGCCACCGAGCCTGTCTGTAATCCATCGGACACCCTTACCTCCCAAAAACATCCACAAGCACAGGGGTGATGACGACATGCCTTTCTGCACACCTTTCTCTCCCAAACCTGAAAGCTTACTAGAATCAACTGATCAGGTGACATTTTCAAAGGATGATCTTAAAACAGCTCTAGATAACCAAAAGAGTAACTCATTTTCAAATTTGATAATTTATTTTTATTAACTAACTACTTAAGAAAACGTTTCATAAATGATTGTTATAGACTATAAAATTCCTTAAGAGCAGGAAGTGACCATGATTAACTGCCCTTAGAACAATCATTTACATACAAAAGTGAATTACACCAACCAAACATTTCTGTTATTTTGGTGAGACAAAAAGTAGGAATGGAAGGAAGGATAAAGAAGCAGAAGGAACATTTAAGACATTGGTAAATACGTACTCTGGAAAAGTCAAAGAAAATTAAAATTTTTATACTGCTATGAAACATGTCCTGAAGTACCTTCTTCCCTCAACACAAAATAAAAATAAAAAATTAAAAATTAACTGCTTAACATGAATGCAAAGTGTATTCTATTTTGATAAATGTTTAAATCATTGGCCAAAGAGCAGCTATTGATTCTATTCATTGCTGACAGAACTAGATAAATGAGCATGAATCAAGAATTAATCACAATAAAAATTAAGAAATTTCCCATGAGCCAATTTTCAAAACAAGATAGCTACAAAATCTGTATATTTGGAAAAAGAACAGAGTGGTGGGTCCTTTTTTCTCAGAGCTACTTTGACACACAATGTCTTAAAGGAATTAATATTCTCACTTAGATATAATGATCTGACGGGATAAGAAGTTTGTGTGTTAATATATAACTATTTTAAATAAAAATATAAAGTTTAACAACATGCTTTGCTGCTAACAAGCATTAAAGTGGAAATAGATTTTGCTGGCTTTTCATGCTCTTCCATTGGTAGTCACTTTCTGGTATTTTTTGGTATCTGAGCACAAGTAACAACCATAGGAAGGTGAAAAAAATTAGAAGACAACGTTGTACATATTGTAACAGTTTGTCAGGCATAAACATTAGAGATTTAAGTAAAACAGACAGAATCCAGATGCAGAGAAAAGGCACACCCATTTCCAAAACAAAACAGTCATCTTGAATTCCGAAGGCCAAGGTCAGTCCAGGCATCCTGATTATTCAGCACAACTACATTAAAAAAAAAATTAGAAATTCCCATGATACAAATTTTAGTCTCTTGTGAATTAGAGTAACCCATTTATATGATTACAACAGCTGTTAAAAAACAAGTCTTCAACTGAGAAAACTGTAAAGATCGTACTGGCTTTGTCCACCAAACATGAATTGGGCCGCACCCAATCTAGCAGATGGAAAGGAGCTCCGAGGAGGAGGACAGAACGAAAGACTTTTACAGGCGGAAGAAAGTGGGAACCAGAAGTTACACTCCACAAAAAAAGGGAACTGGTTACAGCAAGGTCACTTTCCTTTAGGCGACGGGGCGTTCCATCAGGCAGATGACCTAACTATTGCTGATTAGGTGAGTCCTGACTGACTAGTTTAGATTCCACTTCTGGGAGAGCTGAAACTGTAATTAAGTTGTCTTTGGTTGGTGATTTGGTGCTTAGCATAACTGACTCCATCTTGGGCATGTTGCTTTGTTTTCAACACAAATTCTTCTCTTTACCTCTAAAGATATTATAAGATGTGACTTTTTTCAAGAATCCTTATTTTGCAAAACTTCTAAACTACCTTAACAAATCGATAAACTATGACTGTACATAAAGAAAGTCAACACTAACAATGAATCTTTAATGAAACTAAAATCCTATTTCTGAAACCTCAGAGGATTTGCTCTCAGAATGATTTTAATAATCAATTTATTTAAACTGCAGTTTGATTTCATGGGGAAAAAAAGGAAACTCTATAGAAAACACAAACATAACAAATTGTACAACATAAAATTATCACCTTAAATTACAATTTAATATTAATAATGGCCAAGGCTGTCTGAATAAAATTTAGGAAAAACCACTTTAATAGCGTACCATCAATATCAAATGGATTTCTCTTTTAAAAGGTTTCAATAATCATACACAAAAGACCAAAGAAAAAAAACTGCATGGGAAATGGATTTCAGTATGGTCAAAAATTAATGGTCATGAACAAGGTTGAATTCATGCAATTACATACGGGGACTTTTTAAAAAAAGGTCCCATTACAAATTATTGGTTATGAATACCAGACTGAATGGAAAAGAGGAAGATAAGGAAAAAGAGGGTATTTCTCAGCTAGGAGTCGGCAAACTTATTCTGTAAAGGGCCAGGCAGTAAATATTTTAGGCTTTGTGAGCCAGTCTCTCTCTTAACTACCCAATTCTGCTATAAACTAATGAGCATGGCTGCATTACAGTAAACCTTTATTTATGGACACTGAAGTTTAAATTTCATAAAAATATTCATGTGTCACAAAATACACTTTTCTTTTGACTTATTAAAAAACATTTAAAACTGTAAAAGCCATTCTTGGTTTGTGTGCTGTATAAAAATGGATTGCAGACCAAACGTGGACATGAACCAGAGCTAAGTCAACCCCTGTACTGTCATATACTTAATTACACTGCCATCCCCTAACACAAAACAGAAACGAGACCCTTTTGTCTCCCTCATTTTCTACATCTACTTCCTAAATATTTTAAGATCTCCTACTTTGTATCATCGATGTCTTAATTTGAGTCAACATTTCTCACTTAGATAATTGCCAAAAAGCAAAACAATGTAGAACACTTTCTGTGATCTTGATGCCGCCTCACCAGTGATGGTCACACCTCCAACCCATCCTAAAAAACTGCTATTAAACTTTGTAAAATGCAAGCCTACTCCCATAATTTGGTTGGTCAGGTAGAGATACATAAATTTTAAAAAGACCATTTGAAGAATACATTAATAAACTTGATTTAATATTTAAATATAAAATATGTAAATCACAAGCAAAAGAAAAATAAAAGTTCTTTACAAATGCCAACTGAATATTTACAAATTTGCATATGTAAGAGAAGACAAAGATCATCTTAACAGTGAAAATGCAGAGTCCACAGTATCTGGCCACAACACACACCTAGAATTCTTTTAATGCCAAAAAAATACGTCTTAGATAATCAGAAACTGAAACAAATTTCACTTCTAGACAGGTTACATAACGAAAACACTGTATAGCAAATGAAATAGTGAGTTAATGGATCTAGGCTTTGAGTATCAATGGTTTTGAGCTATCAAGGGTAAAATGATAAAAAGATATTATGTGCTTCCCGATGAAAGGACCCAATAGCACCTACAATCATACCTAAAGAGATTAACCCTAAACCCAAGTAAGCTTTGATGCCACATGCCAATTTGGAGAAAATACAGATAAAAATGTTTCATTGAACCATGAGAACTCTACAGATCAAATAGCCCATGTTCTTCAGGAGATCCCTTATAAAGAAAAGAAAGTGTTTAGAGGGAGAAACTACAGATTAAGAAAAACTTAAAAGGCAAAAAATAGTTTTTTTAAAATACACAAGACTAAAGTGCTGTGTCTAGAAAGGTACACGTGGGTGATAAAAACCATAAAGAAAAATTAAATACGTTATTATTCTGAAAGTCAGAAAAATGGTCTAATTTTGGAGAGGAAAAGGTGCTTCAATTGGCATAAAGCAGGTGGAAGAGCTTCTGTAGTGGCTGGTAAAGCTCCATTTCTTGCCCTGGGTGATATTCACAAGCATGTTTATCTCATAATAACTCACCAAGATATACATTTGCCCGTATAGTTTTATGTATCTCTATTCCATTTTACAATGAAAAAGTTAAGAACAAATTAATTACAGCAAAAAAAAAAAAAACCCTAATAATAGTAACAAGAAAAAGGATGCAACACCAGACCCAAATAAGATTTTAAAAATACAGAAGAAAAACAAAGAACATTATCTATAAATTTGTGCCCCCAAATTTGAAGATCCAAATGAAATAAAAAAGAAAATTGATGAAATGGATAGTTTTCTAAGAAAAGACAAATTTCCACAATCAAATAAGCTGCAAAGAAACTGACTCTGCCAATAATTTTAGAAGCCAATATGAAATGTAGTCAAAGATTTTACTTCATCACCACAGTGTCCCTCATTCCAAAGGCACATTGATTACAGTATGGGTAAATTTCAACAATCCTAAAAAGAATCAATAATTCCTATTATGTTTAAACTGCTCAGTCACAAAGAAAAAAAAGGAAGGAAAGTGTCCCAATTCATATTATGTTAGCAAGGCTCTGTAACATCAAAACATGACAAAGAAAGCATAGGAACAAACGACCTCACAATATATCATGACCAAGACAGATTCTTTCCAGAAACGCAAGGGCAATTTAATATTAGAAACTCTATTAACTGACTGCATTGTAGGCTAAAAGGAGAAAAAAACATAATACCATTTCCTTAAATGTAGCAAACCTTTGATAAAATCTCATTTCTAACTAAAAAAATAAGGTAAACAAGGAAAACAAATTTCATTCCTTAATATAGCATTAGTAAATGGGTGAAAAAATACAAATAGCAGATATAAAGGTAAAACATAAATGTATTTCTGTTAACAGAAAGTCAAGATATTGGCTATTAATGCTTTTATTCAACATTGTTAAGGAGATTTTAGCCAACCCAGTAGGTCAAACATTCCTATATACCCCAAACTGCTCAAAATTCAATAAATATTTGAGTGATATGCCACGGACTACGCTAAACAACAGACAAATCAAAAAGAACGGTAAGGGAGATATCCCAGCACAACAGTGACAACAAACTTAGTGCACTGTGAAAAAGCTAGATGGAGAAAATGTGCAATTTGTCGGAAGGGTTTAAACATCATTTGATTAAATTAAGATGCACGACATGTTCCTGGATGAGAAGCCTCCTTATTGGGAAGATATAAATTCTCCTCAAAGTAATCAGGACCTCTAATGCAATTCTTACAGAAATTCCAAAGGGAGTGGAGGGCAGAAAGTGGCAGGCTTAACAAATGGATACTGAAGCCCATCTAGATTACCTGACAACACCCAGGATGTTGTAAGAAGAATAAGATGAAGGAAATAGCCTTGCAAAGTGAAAAAGCAATAAATCCACAGTTATTTAAAAGTATAAGGTCTGTATAAAGAGTGACAAGTAGATCAACCGATTAAGACTAAGTCCAAAATAGACCATAACTATATCCAAACTTAAGACTATGACACAGAGACATCTGTTGATGGATTGATTATGATTAAGAGTTTTATGGTTGTACAACTGGGAATAAAGATATTACTGATTCAAACTGAGGAAACTTGAAAGGGAAAGACCAAATGAAGCAAGAATTGAATAAATTTAATTTCAGACTTGTCGAATTTGAAGAATTTCATGGAATCCAAGTACAGAAATATCAAGTAAAGAGCTAGATAAATGGGTCTGGAGGTCCTAACAGTGACTGGAGCTGTCAACTTGAGAGTCACACGAAGTTGCTAACTGAAGTTCTGGACACAGATGAGACTGTCAAGAGGAATCTACAGTGACAGGAGAAAAGCGCTGGATCTTGATAAACTCGGACACTTAAGAACCAGGTAGAGGAAAATGAGCTCAGAGAGATGCGGGAATAAGTCAGGAAATAGGAAAATCAAGAATGTGGACTATCTCAGAAGCAAGGGCAAATACATATTTTAAAATGGGGAAAAGTCCAAGCTAAGATCTGAAAATGTCTACTGGAATGATCAAAGTATATTCTGCACAGTATAAGGTTATAAAAAGAGATCCACATTGTGAAGAATTTCAGTGTAAGGTCTGTATAAAGAGAGACAAATAGAAGAATTCATATTTCTAAAGTGTCTTTAAAGGGTATATGTAGAGAAAATTTTAAAAAGAAAATGAGAGGAGAAAGAGGCATCAAAAAAAAGGGAGAGTGGTCTAGACAAAGCTGAAACAATGGTCATTGCTGGGTAAAGAATTACAGGTAGTTTTAAACTTAATATACTTCTCTATTGTTTGAATATTTTAACCGAAAACATGGAGCAAAAATATGTTAGCAAAAAATAAAGATTGTTTATTGGTTGCGGGGGGGAGATCTACCAGACATTTCCTTTATGAGAAAACATTTCATAATTATTTAAAAGTTTAAAAAAATGTTCACAAGGGCTTTACACAGATCCATAGCATTCTAACTCTTTTATTATATCCATATTCTACAAAGTGAAATACATTTACTTATTCTTTTAACCAGCACTCATTACACATCTACTATGAATCACTCACTGTACTAAAAACACTGGAGGTAAAAATATATTTAAGATACTAGCCCTAAGTCACAAGAGCCGATAATATAATAAATAACACTGACATGTAAATAAGTAATTATAATTCAGCTTGACAACTGTATATACAATGTGCCAAGGAATGTGTAAATTAGAGTATTTGATGAAAGAAATAAAATTTGAACTGAATCCTGAAGATTACAAAGGAGTCTCAGTCAAGGTCATTTTATTCAAAAGGAACAAAAGCAAAAGCAGAGAAGCATAAGGAAATGTTTGAGGAGTCTGAGTACTTGTAATAAATTTAAAGTCTGCAGCCACCCACTCTGCCCACATGTGCCCCCTCTCCCACTGGCCAGGACCTCGTCAAACCTTCATCTCTACCTTTAGCACTCAGCACATAAAAATGGTTATCTTTTCTTTTTTCCCCCCATATATGCTTAAAAAAAATTACCATCTATCCATCAAATCATCAGTTCTCAAGTCTTGAACACCCTGTCTACAGATTATTTTGAACCTATCACATTGCAATTAACACCCTACTGCTGAGTTAAAAAAAAGAAGAAGAAAATAATAAAGTGAGTCAAAAAATCCAATATGGCTCAAATCAGTATCAAGTAATACGACTGATTTATCAACTACCACAGTTTCCTCATAGGTTTCACACACTACTATTGTAAGGAAAGAAAGCGCCTTAATAATTCCAAAAGATAATCAGTACTACCGTTTTCTTTGGAAAAGTTAAATATGTACATGCTTGGCTGTTGAAAGAAAGTCCTCCCAAAGAATAAAGTGGTGGGCCAGGGGTTGGGGAGAACAAACCCAAAAGAAAATCTCATTTCTAAAATAGCATTTCTATTTTCACTTGCTATTTCTGTTAACAATTACCAGATACTCATTTATTTATTTCCCCAGATTTGTTATTAAACAAAATAGCAAAGTATATGTATGGTATATTTCACATACATTTTTTCAAAAAAAAAAAAAAGAAATCAAGTTATCTAGTCATTTATTTATAAAAGATAACTATCTTTTCTTTTTAAATTAATTAGAAGTTAATTAAATTTCTTCCATTTATTCATGTTTCAATTTAGTTTTCTTTTTGTGTGTAGAGATAAGTGCATGTTACACTTCATAAATGTTGCTAAAAATAAACAATTCCATATTGTTACAAAAGGTAAAGATGTTAAAAATTCAAACGTTCAAACTAAAGCTATATGTGTTCAAAATGAATAATAATTTTCTCCTTTGATATTCTCTTTAATTACCATAAATATAATCCAGCATCCTTCCTACATTATAACATTATAGCACAATATTTGAGATCAGTTTTTAAGCACTCAACATTCTAGGGGGAAAAAACCATGAAACTAAAGCCTCATTAAAGTGATAATTTCAGTTACACGAGCATTTCATACATATTAAGAGTCCTGTATTACACATTTATAAGTCTACTGTGAACACGTGGAATCAGACACTGGATGTTAGAATACCACGCATCAAAAAGAATTAGTTCTGACACCAAGAGACAAATATTATATATTTAAAAACTGACATGGTTTAAGTGCAGACAAACCAAAATATAAAAATAAGATAAAATAAAACTAACCCAAAACAATGCTACCTCCTGAAGGGAACACAGGTAACAGAAGGCCATTAATTTTGAAGAGTGGATACCTATCAGGGGCCTCTCCAGAGCAAATACTGAAATTAGTAATAGTGAGTCAGGGCCTTCAGTTTACTTTTTGCTAGAAAACACTGACCAAGGTTTCTGAAATAAGAATCTTAAGAGATGGTAACCAAATGTACTTTCAAGTTAATGCTATTAAGGACTACAATAAATTTCAAACAAACTATGTAAGATTGAAAGATTACAATTTTAAGCTCTACCCTCCTTCTCCGCTTCTCCCTCCTCCCTGTTTTCCTCTCTCTCCAGACATATATGCATAACACATTTGTAAAATTAATTCATTTTAGGAAGCTGAGCTGGTAACACAAAAATTAATAAAACCTCGTATAAACAAACTCAGAAGGCCTCTCTATTTAGTTGGCATTTACTTTTGGAATAAGGTAATTCTGTAGATCAACTTCACTAGACACCAGAGTCTGCTCTTAGATATTTTGGTAAACAAAAAATCTTGTCTTCCTGTTAAATTCAATAGGCAGAGACTCAAGAAATGTCTTGGAACTAAATAATCGAATCATCATCCCATTATTTCTCATTCTCTAAATCATTACTATATATAAAACATCCCTATGCCTATACACTTTTACCAATAAATAGAAGTCTGATGCCCTGATGTTGTCCTAGCAAAATACACTAAGTGGCACACCAATTGTACAATTTGACAATACATTCCGCTGAAAAATAAAGAATCTTAAAAGTAATCCATTTTGTTTCTAAACAGACATCACTCGTCTCAGACTTTTTTGTCTTCAACATTTCCACAAAAGAAAAATTACCGAAAGTAGTGAATTGTTGCTAGTTCTTATTCGGGAGAATAACCTGACTAAAGCAGACCACTCACTAATAAAGTGCAACTTAATAAATCATGTGGAATCTTATTTTGTTCAAACCCTTACTAACTCCTAGCACCATCTGTTACCATCAAAACTATATGACAAGATATGATATATAATTAATAGGTAAACAACAATCTAATTAAAATGGACAAATACTCTATGTTCCTGCCATTTGGGAGCTCTAATTACAGACTAAATTTTAAGCTTGAATTAAATATTTAAGCTGGAAAATTAACTTTCCTTCTCGAGCCTTGAATACATTAATACAGATATGTGAAGCGACTTCCTGATGGGAACTTAAACATGTAATTTAGTTTCATCAAAGCAGTTACTAATTGTTAAGCAGCAGTACCTTACCATATGTACACAATAGCTATTTAGAGCTGAAAAGGTGGTTCTAAAGCACCCCTCTGCAACCCTTTCCTGACATAAATATAAAATGTATATACAGCACAGCAGTAAATACTGCACACTGAAAATAAATTACTGAGAGTCTTCAGTGTTCGCTGCTTCTGGAGACAATTAGAAATTGGTCTAAATAAACAAAATACACCTATATTTGACGAGGTAAAAACCACCCACAAGTGTAAAAGGCCAGAAGATACTAAAGAACAAAAAGGGTCCAGCTATAAAATTCTTAGATTACACAAAATGAATTAAAAACTCCGAACTACTGAACCAAAATAATGAGTTAAGACAGTACACTAATTCTTTCTTTCCCACCTCTTCCCTGCATAGAATACAGCAGACGGGGGTAATAATGTCCTAGAGAGCATTTAGAAAGGTGACAACTTAAATGTGACCCTTTTTCTACATTTTTCACTCATTTTTAAATGTAGCAAGAAAAGATTTCAAAACAAATGACCCTAAGAGGCACCTGTTTTAAGAAAATAACTTCTACAAGAATGTAAGAAATATACTAAATCGCTATTGTATATTGAGCAAATAGAGAAAAGAAGAAATTGCTAAAGAAAGGTCTGTATCACTCTTTAAAAAGTAAGTTATTTTAATTCTTTATAAATACAAACACCGGCAGGTCAAATATATTAACACAGTTTGGTTATGAAAAGAGAACACTGTCAAGGGGTTGTTGGAAACTTGTTTTGTTTATATATTTAATATTTCTTTGTTAAGCATTAAATAGCATTTCACTTTAAGGTTATACTAAAAATTACATGATTTTTATAATTACATGGAAATAGTTCTAAACTATATATATTATACTGTTTAACATTCAAGGCCAATGACAAATATATTAACACTTGCTTATATTAAATTTCCTATATTTGACATTTTCACCAGAATTTAAGTGGATTAAAATGTAAATCATAAAAAGATATGCATTTAAAAATGAAAAGGAAATTTTATTCTGTTTTGACAACAGGAAATATATTTACTGTTTTACAGTTCATTATTCTTATTCTGGATTTTTGCTCAAGAAGTTTGTCTATTTTTTCCTGCCAATATTTCCTTATCTCTATTTGCTCCAAAAGTTGCAAAATTGTACTCATGCTTAAATATTTACTTATATAAACTACAGGACATTTGAAGTTCCTAGTATATTAGTAATCCCTAACTATCTGAATATGAAGGTCCTTCTTTTAATTTCAAAAAATACCACAGATTTGTTACAAGGATGAAATGTATAGCACAGGGAATATAGTCAATATCTTAGAATACCTTTGAATGGAGTATAAATCTATAGAATATCAAGTTACTATGTTGTACACCTAAAACTAACATAATACTATAAATCAACTAGACTTTAGTAATAAATGAATAAATAAAATTTTTTAAAGAATAAAGGTTTTGTAAATTTTATAGGTGGAAAAAAAATCAAAGGTCTGCCCTATACACACATAAATAAATGTATTTTCAGTCTCCTCTGACAAAATACACTAACTAAATACATGGATGTACATGGGTTTAAAGATGCTTTGTCATTCCCCTCAAGATTCACAATGATTTGCATCTACAGACTGGCAAATACCCACAGAAAGGAAACAAGGACACTCTCCGAACAATTCTTTGACATGAATATTTATTTTCATGTTATTCTGTATCACACAAAAAGATTAGCAAATGAGGGACAATAGGTAAATATTATTGAGAGATTAAAAACTCTGTCCTAAAGATTTGATGGATATACAAAATATGCCTGATTCACATTTAAGCAGCATGGTTCTTTTCTAATATTAGATCAGTCAAGTGGAAGATAACAGAAGTTCCTCCATAATGCAGGCTAGAAAAGTCTATTCAATTTTATTTAAAATCTGTATGCTGTAAAAGTGCATGCCATGGAATTTACCAGGATGACAACCATACAGATATGAAATTCATGACATATTGATTCAACATACTGAACTGGTTTTTAAAATCAATTTATATAAAAGATTATAATAGTCTATATTATGTTTAGCCCTTGAGGCATATGGTAGTAAACTTCAATTTAATTTTAAATAAATTTACATAAATATAAAAAGTTCAGTAATTTTTATCCACACTGCATATGAAATAGAACAAATTAAAAAACAAGAGGATTATAATTTTATAAATGCACTTGAGGCCAAAGTTCAAACAGACCAGAAATCTAAGTTTATTTCTTAAAAAAAAATCAAAGACTGACTGACTTTTATAGGACAAAAATGAAAAAGAAAGTCATCAAGGGAGAAGGCACCACTGAATATTAGGCAGTAAGTATATAAATGTGTATATAAATATACATTTAGCAGTAAATATGATTTACATTTACTATATATTCTTTAAAAATTAATGTAAGTCAAAAAACCTCACACTGATGTATGGCAGTCATGTATTTAGATGAAACTACTAATTAAGACAGGAATACAGGAAATCCCTTTGGAGAACTTACACAATTTCCAGAATGAAAATATTTTTAAAGTACATCAAGTTTTCCTTGATACATACATGAAAGTCAGAAGGGCTCAAGCTCTGATTAACTTGGAAACTAAGAGAGAAAACACACAGGTTCTGAACATGGAGCATAGACACTGTGTATGTGAAATTAAGCAGTCTTGATAAGAATAATTTGCACCTTTACCTCTCACCTCATCCCTGTTCTAGCATAATCAAATGCCCATATATACAGAAATTCTAGATAAAACAAAAGCCAAGCTATGATTCTGAAATCTGGAGTTTATTGTTTCAGATTATCAGAGGCATTTCCAAATAACTATCATTTGCCAGTTGCTCTACAGATATATATATATTTTATTTATATCGTTATTTTAAATTGAAGTATAGTCAGTTTACAATGTTGTGTCAATTTCTGGTGCACAGCATCATGTTTCAGTCATACATATACATATATATATTCCTTTTCATATTCTTTTTCATTATAGGTTACTACAAGATACTGAATAGAGTTCCCTTTGCTGTACAGCAGAAATTTGTTGCTTATATATTTTATATATAGTAGTTAGTATCTGCAAATCTCGAACTCCCAATTTATCCCTTCCCACCTGTTTTCCCCCCTAGTAACAATAAATTTGTTTTCTATGTGAGTCTGTTTCTGTTTTGTAAATAAGTTCATTTGTGTCATTTTTTTTTTTTAAGATTCCACATATAAGTGATACCATATGGTATTTTTCTTTCTCTTTCTGGTTTACTTAGATTGATCTCCAGGTCCACCTATCTTGCTGCAAATAGCATTATTTCATTCTATTTTATGGATAAGCAGTATTCCATTATATATATATACCACATATATATATCCATTATACATATTTATATTCCATTTTATACACGCACACACATACACACACCATTGCTTCTTTAGCCAGTCATCTATCAATGGACAGTAAGTTGTTTCCATGAGTTGGCTATTTTAAATAGTGCTTCTGTGAACATTGGGGTGCATGTATCTTTTCAAATCAGAGTTCCCTCAGGATATATACCCAGGAGTGGGATTGCTGGATCATATGGTAAGCCTATTTTCAGTTTTTTAAGGAATCTCCATACTGTTTTCCATAATGGCTGAACCAAACTACATTCCCAACAGTGTAAGAAGGTTTCCTGTTCTCCACACTCTCCCCAGGGTTTACTGTTTGTTTTCTAATTCTTGAAATCATAGAAGAGGAAACTGTCCCACAGAGATGAGTTATCTTGCCTGAAGTCACACAACTGGAACTCAGCTCTCTGATGCCAAACATTGTTCTATTTATGACACTATTTTCTCCAACATTTTATTCTGAAAATTTTTAAAGTTCAGAAAAGTTTGAAAGAATGTTACAGTGAACATTCATATATCCACCACCTAGATTCTATAGCTGATATTTTACTATATTTGTTTTATAATTTACTTACCCATCTACCTATAGATTACAGATGCTATTACTTTTTCAACATTTATTACAAACATTGTCAAATACACAGAAAAGGTGAAATAATTTTACAGTGAACACCCTCCTAGAATCTTCTATTACATTTTAGTTTACCTGCTTTATAATGTCTATTTGTCCATCTTCCTATCAATCCATCTTATTTATTGAATTATTTTAATTATCTAAATTATTTGTTACAACTCCTGATTCCCTTCTGCTAAAGGACAGCTACTGAAAAGTTGTTTGTTTGTGTTTAAAACTGTTATCTTCCCTTTACTGCTTTCAGTTCAAGAAATGTTTGGCTAGACATGCTTAGAATGTTTTGTTACTTCTCTAAACTTTCTATCTGGTATAAAGACACAAACCCTCCAGGAGAGGAGAACTCACTTGTTTCTCTTTTGAGAAAAAAAGAAGACAAAGATACAAATATTTTCTTAGGTTATTAGAGAAACTGAAAAAAACAACCCATTTAAAAAAAGTTCTTAGGGGAAAAAACCGTCAGATGCAGTTAATTTAGTTAAGAAACAATATTCAAGTGGCTCTGAAACTTTACTTTGCAGAAAAGGTAACACCACTAAAGCTAGGTAATTATGATGTCTGTATAGTCTTTCCTGGTGTCCATGGCTGTGATTCTATGCTGTATAGCTGTCACCTTCCACTGGTAAAAATTTTACTAATTCACATGATGGAATTTAAAAGCACCAGAATTTCATGAAGTTTGGCTATTAATCTAAACTAATAAACCACTTTCTCTTCGCAATTCCCTCTGTCCTTAAGCCCCCTCACTCCCTCACTCAGTACAAATGTCTTCAGACTCACTGAAACACCTAGTTTTTTGACCTCATTTAATTTCAATCCCTTATTCCTCCCCTAGGTTCACTTCCTTCCCTATCAGAATGGACTATCTGGTCAGAAGCTTTCCCTCCTTACTCCTGCTTCCTTTCTCTATCTTCCAAAGGCTTCCCCCATCAATTTCCTAAAACTTCCATTTCTGTCTTGACATCTGCTTCATGGAGGATCTGAACTGTCACATTCACTTTTTCTTATTTCCAGCATTATCAGTTAAAAAAAATTAGCCCTCCTCCTTGAAAAACGAATCCCTCTACTAGCCTTGGCTCCAGATCTGTGTCATCTTTTCATAGCCTTTGCTTCAAATTTAACTGCTTTAACTTGCTTTCTCTCCTGCTTCATCCCCTTCTCTCTCCTCCTGGCCCCTTTTCATCAACATGTAAAAAAATTCACAAGTCTCTCCTAAATTAAGAACAACAAACTCCTTCAGCCCTGCAGCGGTCTGTAACAGCCAGCTTTTCATAGGAATATTCTCTATGAAATAGTACCATTCACTGGCAATCTATGACGTCTCGTTTCCCATTTATAAATCAGCCACCCTGTGTGCTGACTTATGTCCCCACCACTCACCCAGGGCCATCACATTCAAGGAGCCCCTTGAAGCCCTTCACTTCTGACCTGTGTCCATCACCCTCTCCTCCCTGTTGATGTCTCCAGCTCTGCCTTCAGTCACACCATCATTCACTGTGTCCCTCTATTTCCTCAACCCATTCCTCTGTTCTCATCATGCTGTTTGAGAGCAGTCAACTGGCCCAGGTCCTCTCCTCATCATTACCTATAATCCCTGGGCAGTCTTGCACACACCCAACAAATACATTCATTTATGTTTGTTTTTCCCAACACTTGGGAAATGCTCAGCAAATACTTTTTAAATAAACTCATGCAAAAATGTATGTTAATGATTCTAAGCACATATCTTTTACTGTACTGATCTCCTAGGCTTGAGAAATCCACATATTCAACCATCTCCTAAATAACTTTACTCAACAAGATGCCTAAACAGAAGTTACCGTCTTCACCTTCAAGATGGTCTTCTTGTGCTAAGGAATGACACCACCAGCAACCACTGGCTCAAGCCAGATACCTGTATTTTCCTCTTGACCCCCTCACATCCAATCACCTGTTAAATCCAGTCAATTCTACTCCTAAATTAGTCCCTTCTTCTCCCTTTCTCCTGACCCTGACTTAACTTAGTGTCTCAATTCTTCCCTGACCTCCTGCAATAGTCTCCTACCTGGTATCCTGGCTCTCGAGAGCTCCCTCCAATTCACTTCTACGCTTAAATGTCACTTAAGTGCTCTTTCTAAAATTCAAATCTGATCACACCACTCCTTGGCTTAACTCCTTCAGTTAGTCACAATGCCTCGCACTGCAATCTGAGGCTCTTTCTACCCCATCTGTCTTCCTTCCTCTTCTCTTTTTTCCTCCAAGAAAAAAAAAAAAAAAGCCCAAACTCTTAGGATAATCCACAGGACTCTTGAAACATCTAGATTCTATATCTGCAGTCTCAGATCTCAATATTACACAACATGCAAACCTGAAATATTGCCATCATTCCCAGGCCACTGCAGGGACTTCCCTCTGCCTGGAGTGTCTGTCTTAATGCTTCTCACACACAGCTCAGTCTGCACCCCTCTCTCGAAGTCTCTTTGGAACCAGCCCCTCGACCCACCTCCAGGCTGTTTAAATACTTTTTCTGGGGTTCACTATCTCTGTCACCTCATTCACCACACTTGATGTTAATTATTTTTTAACTGCCATTCTCCCTCCTGTAAACTGTAAGCAAGCTCCTAAGGGAAGAAAAAAATCATACAGAAATACTATTTGCTAACAGGTAACTATGCAAAAAGTTTTGTAGAACGAAAAAAGAAGGAAGGAAGAAAATATCCTTAGTATCTCAATAAATCTGTTAATTATTTTACAAAATAAATAGAACTCATACTTGCTGATTCCCATCTTCACCCTTGTGATGGTTAATTTCACACGTCAACCTGACAGGGCTAAGGGATGCCAAGGCAGCTGGTAAAACGTCACAGTTGGGTGTGTCTGCGTGCGTGTCCCCTAAGAGATTAGCATCTGAATCAGACTGAGTAAGAAGATGCCCTCACCAATGTGAGTGGGCATCACCCAATACATCAAGGGCCTGAATACAACAAAGAGGCGAAGGAAGGGCAAATTCATGCTTAGCTTAAGCTGAGATAACGACTCAGACCAGGATTTAGGCCATCACCCCAATTCTCAGGCCTTCAGAGTCAAAATGAACCACACATCGTAGGTCTTCCTGGTTCCTCAGCTGGCGCGAAGTAGATCATGCATTTTCTACACATATATCCTTTTGGTTCTGTTCCTCTGGAGAACTCTGACTAATAAGCCCACAGTGCAGGATGCCAGGCCCCTATAAACTGTTCCCAGAACATTTCTGGAAGTCTCTGAAGTATCTCACACGTGTTCACAAGCAACACTAGCCAGCCAACAGCCCCCTCCAGGGGCACATCTATCACTCTCCTCTCTTTGTGCCTCTCGGTGTGGCATTTGAGGTCTGCTGGTTCCAGCCCTCCAAATTAAGCCCAAGGGAAAGGGGGGTCTCCTCTACTCCCGAGCCTTTGCTCTGTACTGCTGGTCACTGGTCGTGACTGTCACCTACGGCACCATGCAGCTTCTTCAGAACCCCTCACACCAAGCCGTACTTCACCTCCGCCCTAACCACTGCTTGTCAAGTACCCACGGCATCCCCATCTCTCTAACACAACAGCACAGTGCGGTCCGTAAAATGCGTCACTCGGGGGACTGTGGCCAAAAGGCGGAAAGAATGCTTTTCTATAGGACTCTCAGTTTAGAGAGTACAGGGCAGTGAGACTTGTCCCCACGCATCTTACAGTATTTCTCCTTACTCTCTTGTTCTTTCTAACATTTTCTTCCCTCACAGCCCAGCTATCCTTCCATCTCCACAGGTCTCTGACACAAGGCCTGGAGACCTGACCAGAAAACAAAACTGACCCCAGGCTGAATTCAGAAATGCTCCTTCTCTAACAACTGAGACCGTATCACCAGGTCTGGCCCTTTACTCTATTTTTTCTTGAAAAAAATTCACTTCTGTTTCTACACGTCAAAGACTACCGCCAGTTACACTGGTCACCACACCCCAGATGCAGCTGAACTCCTGCAATGAACACAAGTGAGGGTCACGCTGGGAACAAGCTCTCCAGAAAGAGTCTTAAACACTAAAACAAAACACAGAACTCCTGCAACATGGAATACCCTTTCTTACACCATGTTTCTCATACTTACTATACTCCATTAAAGACTTAACATTAAAATTTCTGAATTATACATGCCAAAGCAGCTTTCCCACTCAGAAATAGAAATCTTCCTTTGAGGAAGTACCTCAGAAATTAACCTTTTTCTCTGAATTTCAGTGTGATGAGGCCATCAGTGTCACACCACCTACCCCGCAGGACATCAGGCAGTGAAGACATCCCCTGCCTATCAGCATCCCAGAAGGCACTTCCAGACTGACACCATGGCGGAAGAGGAAGAGCCAGCAGTCGCTGACCTGGACGGGGTCACCAGAAGGGAGGACTCATTCTTTATGCCGTGAGAACGTCAGGGAAGAACAGTTACTTTTCTGGATTCAGCTCCATACTGGATTCAGAATAATGTGCAATGAATATCAGTATTACTGGTAGCTCAATTTCATTCAAAAACTGACATACATTTAGAAATTAAATTCCTGGCTTTATAAACATGATGAATAAGCAAAGACTTTAGGTTAATTTATTTTTCCCACAAGCACTTTATGGAAGAAAATCTTCCTCAAAGCTCCATTACTAACAAATTCCAAAGTGCTCAGTCACTAAAAATAGAGCTCCTTATTTTTCCTCATCTATTTTGATACTTTTAGCCATCTCATAAATTGCATTTTTTTTTTTTTTTTGGATTTTAGCAACCTATCCCCCTAGAATTTTTTTATTTTGGTGAAGAAAAAAATGTATGTATACATATGATTAAAATTGTATGACTTTAAAAATTGATCTAGAGAACAAATACATCTAAAACTTAAAAAAAAAAAAAAAGATACCCAAGGGAGGGTGGGGGAAGAGGCTTTAAATGCATAAAGGAAATAAAAATGGACAAGGATAGAGGTGGGATGGTATAGATTTCAGGCGATTTTAAGCACTGGATAATTTTAATCTAGAAGGAAGGTCTCAATTCAGTTATAAATATATTTTAAAAAATAGCACACTATTCTCTCACAGAATCTGGATTCTGGGATTTTTGAAACAAGCAACGACAATTGGGGCGAGGGGACCCTCTCTCCTTATGTTGCATTTATTCAATTTGTGGAGTCCTACTGCAGGTGGTCCTTAAGACAATAACATAAAAGACTTCTAAAACAAAATGGATAAATACGACCAATTATTTAAAATCTAGGCAGTTTTTTAAAACTCTTTCTATTCAGAGCATCCAATTATCTACAAGATACATACAAGCTGCAGTGCAAGCCATTATGATTGATTGATTGATTGATTTTAAACAAAAATACTAGCACATATAGACACAAAATCAATCTTATCTCCCTTCAAAATATCCAGTTTGGGCAGCTATACATCACCTCCACTGAATTCAAAAAGAGGTATTCTAAAATACTTTTATTAATAGAGTATACATGCATCTTCCCAAGGGGACTACTTCAAAGGAAATAACACACATTTGAATAAATAGTCTCTGATATATTTATTAAAAAATTGACCTCACTAATTTATAGTCAAATGTAATACAGAAAACTTTAAAGATATAAAGTTCTCTGAACAAACACATTTTCATATGAAATTTACACATTTAAAATAAATCTTTTCCTGCCACCACTAGTAAGAAAATGGAAAGTGATAAGGGACAGAAAGGTAAATATCAAAGTCAAATAAGTATAAAAGGCCATTATATTTGCTACCTTTTGAGAATTAAGTTACCTACTGAGGTAAAAAAAAACTTCAAATTTATAGTAAACATTCTATAACAAACAGCAACAAATTCCTTGAGGGTAGTCTGTAAAATCTGCACATATGAATTTCTCATGTTTTACAAAGCTTTATTTGTACTTTTAGTTGTAGTATATGCAAAAGTATTTCCAACTAATAAACAATTCATAAAAAAAAGCAACCCATCTTGAAATAATAGTACTTCTAGAAAACCAAACTACTGTCAATTGTAGTTTAGCACTTAAAGGACAGTAATTTTTACTCTATGCAGTGATCTGAAATAGATATAATTAAGAACTAACTTGTAACTTGTAATTACTGTATCTATGCATCTATAGAAACATCCACACATTTTAAAATATATATATATTTTCTTCAATTCATCTTAATCTTACAGCTCTTCCCAAAGTGCTTTTTATTTAAAAAAATTTTAATACACGGCATGTGATTTTACCCTTTTTTGTTTATTTGTTATAAAAATGGTTCAAAATAAATATTTTGACCACAAACCCTGGGTGTTCAATGCCTTCAATCAAACCACTGCAATTAATATGAAATTCTAAATACAGAATATAATGCCACATAAATAGTATAACAGCCAAGTCCTGTCTAAGAAGCCATATGTTTTTTCCCATTGTTCAAAAAAAGGAGATGACTTCCCGTCACTTATGTTTCTGATTAGCAAGGTGATTTATGCCACAATCACTAAAAATGCCAGCAAGTGAATGAGAAAATGCATAGTGACTGCACCAGATGTGCACAATAAACAGGGATCCCATTGTAATCTCTGGTACTTAGTTTATATGAAGGTAATGTAGGAAACACTCTTGGAGATGGCAAAGTCACTCTTTTTTTACATTTGACTATAAATGATACGAAATAAATTGTGTGTTTTATACTTTATGGCATGCATACATTGATAAATTAGGTGGCGTTTTGTATCCCGACTTATCTACAAGACAAACCTGGCTAAGATCATGGGGATTAATTGCTTCAGAAGTGTGAAATGCAGCTTTTCCATTCTTTTCTGCACACTCAGTGAAGAAACAATGATTAATCACTGTTTAACTATTCTCTTGAGGATCTACAAGATTGCCAAAGCAGGACTTATCCTCATAAATCCAAAAAATACAGGTTTAGATTTGTTGCCAACAACTGAATGAACATGAACTTAAACCCATTTGTTATCAGATTAAAAGAATGTCAAGGTTTTAGAACCCCACTGGTACACAACTCCCTTTTAATCAGGGACTTCAACAGGAAATGCGATTAACACGTAAGATGTAACAAAAGCACGTGTATCTTACAAAAGTAATAATAAACTTATATTTTATTATGAAATATCCTCAGCCTACTAATGTCAAACATACTACTGAACTTTTTATTTTAAATTTTTTTTATTGAGTTATAGTCATTTTACAATGTTGTGTCAAATTCCAGTGTAGAGCACAATTTTTCAGTTATACATGAACATACATACATTCATCGTCACATTCTACTTTCGCTGTGAGCCAATACTACTGAACTTGAGCTGATAACCTTCCTTAGCTACATGAACACTTCATTTACTGTTATTTGTAAAAAATAAAATACATGTTATCAGAGGAAAAAATTTTTAAATGGTTATTTCAAAGAGAAAACAACTACTTATTTCAAGAAATTTTATTCCAGGCAGCTACAGCTGAATGACAATTATGTGGATAAAATTATTTAGTCCCAACAGTACTAACATAAATATATTTATAAATCTTTATAAGACTAAAAATGTAAGACTCCAATCTTTAAGCCTATACTGTAAATGATCCAAAAATATGTAACACTTTGAACAGCAGTACATAAGAAAAGAAGTTTCAAATATATTCCAAGTAATTCAGGCTTTCAAAATATCTTCAGTCAACATTCACTACATACGAGGAAATTAAGTAACTCTAAAGTCATTTACGAAATTTTAAAAACATATTTTTAATAACTGAAAATTAATTTTGTCACAGTAATAAGTGTTAGTATCTTAATAGTTAAATCATTACAAATTAAAGATTTTAAAAATCCCCTAAGAATGTGTCAAAGTTCCCAGACTTTAGGATTCCTAAATGGGAAAAACCTCAGATAGAAACTTCAAGCCTCTATGTCAAATAGAAATACAGTCACCTCTTGGTTATAAAGGACCCATTTTCTATTTGTCTCATTATGTGTTCATGTAACCTCTCCCTTCCAGTCCACAATGCTTCCTTCAGGTCTACTAGGTGCTACTGAGAGTAGCAGAACCGCAAAGAAGGCGCGGTCAAAGCGCTGACCAAGTTCACTGTTTGTTAAGTCTTTGTAAAAGTGATTAAGGGCAAGAAAGAAGGAAACATATTCTGTATTTTCCATATTTCACTTTCATCTAGAGTTGGCCATTTCTCCATTATCAAAGTGAGAGTTATGCCTAGTGCATGAACACTGACAATCTAAAAAATTTCACAATAAACTTGGCAAAAAAAAAAAAAAGAAAAAGAAAATTGACTCTCTCTACATCATCCAATTTAAAAAGGAAAACATCATAAAATGACGTTTATTTAAAAGTCAGCTGGCATAAACAGTCAATAAATATTTGTTAAATCAAATGAATAGATGAATTCCGACTGATTCTACTCTGGAAGCAGATGATATTTTAGAGTCTATAAACAGAGACTTGCCCTTTCACCTTCTCCCTACTCTCCCAAACATCTCCACTTAAAAATTTTTCAATTCAATGAAAAATATTTAGGAAGAACCATTCTTACATGTTACTCAAAATATGCCACTAGCATAAAACCTCATAGAGATGGTAACTGTTTTATTCAACTAGGAACATCTGTTAGGATGAAATTGAAGGTTCAAGGATGGACATCACTAGTAGCTTCCAAAGGAACACAAGAGTCTCAGAATGAGATAGCTGGGACTTCTGAAGCCAGGCTCGTGCTTATAAAGGGAAGTCACTGCAACCAGTTTAAGTCAACAACCTAAACACAGAAACCAAGTCTTCAGATGACAAAGTGGCACCCTACTGCAGAAATGTACATGTGAAGCCCAGGGAAGGAGACCAGTGAAACGATGTTAAATATTAAATAATAAAGGAATTTAACAGGAATCAGCTAAGAGGATGGTGAAGGAGTGACCTGTGACCCAGTAACTATTCGCCTTGAAAAGGAAAATTCCCTCAAGACCCTACTCAGAGTCAGCCCATGAAGTACTGGGCAGCCTCACCACAAACAGCCTGTATTCCACGTGTGAGACCCTGATATAATGTGGGTACATTACCAAAAGAAAATGAGAGAGAACTTTCATTCTTGGTTAAAGGGGAAGGCAATAAGCTAGAACCTGCCTTTAGAGAGAATGAGAATAAAGTTATAAGAAGTCTAAGTCATCTCAACTCCAATTATTACTTCCAAAACATCTAGTGCTCCCAAAGACAGAGGACTAGGTAAACTGACAGAATACCAAATACACCGACTCTCAGTAAACGTGTCCTAAGCAGACAAGTGCATGTGTGGATATACAGGAGATAATTCTCAAGATGTCTTTCAGCCCAGGGACTAAGGAACTTGCGCCAGGGTTTAGGGAAAGGTAGGGTCTGTAAAGAATAGAAATTAGTTATTTAAACTCAAGAGGGACTCACTAGAGGTACTGTGAGAAAAAGCAAGCACAAGGCTAGTCCGTTTTTTGGTCTCACAATTGCAACTGACCCCTAAGCAACGCAGGGGTTAATCTGAGTGTAATTTACCATCAGCTGGCTGTATCCAAGGCTGCTGGGCATTCGCAGATTCAACCAGCCATGGACCATGTACCACTGTAGCATTTACTACTGAAAAATATCCACATGTGAGTGGACCCATGCAGTTCAAACCTGTGCTCTTCAAGGGTAGCTGTAACTCCTTTCCCACTTGTTATCCTTCCTGACTTAAACTCTACAGTATTGGAGCACAGCACACAAGCTGCTTCAATCATGTCCCAAGACACCATGAGCTGCACCTACAGCCAGAGGGGGAGGTCTATCACTACAGGTAGCTGGGAACTTGAGCAAGAATGGGTAAAGAGAGCAACATTTTTCCAATTCAGAAACACCTGAGAGTGATCTCAGAGACCACATGACACCAGGAAGAAAATGCTGGACCTCTAATGTGATTGTTGTACCCGTATTTATCAGCTGTGCCCCTGGGCTGAGGTGACTGGAAATATGAGTCATAAGGAACATTCATAGATTTTCACATTCATGATTTTTTTTACCCTTCCTCACGCAATCCCGGAAAAGAAGTAAGTTATCACTTTTCTGAGAAATAAATACGAACCATAAACTCCCTCAGGCCGGTGTGAGAAAGAAGTCCTGATTCTGATCTTAATGTAGCTTCGTGGTTCTCTAGAATGTACTACAGAAATATTTATACATTTGAGATTTTTCAAAAACTTCAAGAGACATACCATTCATAAATGCTTGTTGAATGTCTTAATTCCAGTAACAGATTTTTTTTTAAAAAAACACAGAATTCCTAAACTGGAAACCATTGTTCATTTACTTTGCTAAAATAGAAACCAGAACGGGGTAAGCTGAATAGGAGAAGCCAAAAGCAGGGGGAAGCATCTACTCATGATGTTCCTTGTATGTGACATATCCTGGAAGTAACGCACAGCTGGACTGAAGATCTCTGGAGATGGACCTGTGCCCGTGTGTGCTGCCCGCCTGCCTGTCATTAACGAGAAACCATCCATGCCCCTATCCAAGGCCAACCTCTCCACCTGCACACACGGCGCCAGCAAATCTCTACTCTTCCTGGTATCACCGGTTTATTCCTCTCTACTGGAGTGTCTCAATATTGACCATGCTGCTTCTCCTCTACTTAAAAAAAAAATCCTGTCTTGACCAATCTCCCCCTTAAGGTTGCCACATATGTCTCTCCTCCCTCTCCACCTTGAACCCAGTCCAAGAAGACTTCTGTCCTCTACTACAATTGCTCTTCTCAAAGTCACCAACTACTTTCCATTGCTAAATCCAACAATCAATCCACAGTTCAGAGACATCTGTCACTGATGACGACTTCCCTCCCCTGGCACACTTACATCACTTAGCTTCCTTAGCTTTCAGATATTCTAAAAGCCAAAGCAGTTTTCCTCTTACCTCATTCAGTTTTCCTTCCCTGGCCTCCTCTGCTAATCCCTCTTCTCCTAACCCCTTGACTTAAAGCACCCCAAAGCTAGGGCCTTCAGCTGCCTCTAGCTGTATCTACTGGACTGCATCAATATTACCCCTTTAAAAATACCATCTGCCGCTGACAACTTTCAGAGTTTTGTTTTGTTTTTTAATCCCAGGCCTTCCCCCTGAACTCTGGGAGAGTATCTGTCTCCTTGACTGCTCCACTGAAATGTCTAATCAACACCCTCAACTCAGCAAGTCCAAAACCAGACCCCTGCCCTTCTCTCCCGAATGTACTCCTTTTATACTCTTCCCCTTCCTCACTAAACAAAGGTCTTATCTTTCCAGTTATTCAGACCAAAAGCATAACTGGAGTCATTCTTGACTCGTCCCTTTCACTCATAACTCAAATCCAATCCATCAGCAGTTCCTGCTGTTCAAATCACAATTCTCTCTCACCTCTAACTTTCACCTCTGCTTCTGTCCTTCCTCCCTTAAAATCATTTCTCAATCTGGCAAGATGTAATTCTGTTAAACTATAAATCAGATGTTGATACTTGCCAGCAGCTTCCCACCTCATTCAGGATAAAAGACACACATCTCTAAAAGCCTGGATTCCCAGTCACCTTCCTGGCTTAACCCCGACTGCTCTCTCCTCACTTTGCTGCAGCCACACCGACCACTCTGCTGGTCCTGACACATCAGTAATGCTCCCACATCAGTGCCTTTGTAATGCTTGTTCCCTCTGCTTGCGATGCTCACTCCCTCACCTCTGGCTGATCTGTACTAAAATGTCACCTTCTCAGTGAGGCTTTCCCTCACCACTATTTAAAGTTTCCATTGTTGTCCCTACACTATAACTCTCTATCCTCCACTTCTTGTTTATTTCCCTTCATAGCACCACCATCTAACCTACTACATCTCTCACTTATTCATCTTGTTTCTTGTTGGCCTCTCTAACCTAAAATGCAAGCTTAATCAAATTAAGAATTTTTCCCTTTTTTTCCACTATGATATCACCTAGAAAACTACTCAGTGAGGAAGACTGGCTTCAAATTTCTCAGGAGGAATAATGGATGTTAGAAACAAACTGAGCACAGTCTTTAAAGTTCTGAGGAAAGTTATTTTACACCTAGAAATACATACCCAGCTAAATTATCAATCAAATGTGATATAAGAGTAAACTATTTTTAATAAGCCCAACTCAGAAAATTCATTTTTCACCATCTAACCTTCTGAAAAATGTATTTAAATTGTGACAATGGAACACAGGAAACATTAGAAATAACCCAGTAATATAATGAAAAAGATCTGAGGATGACAATTCAGTAAAAGGTCAAGGATGCTCTGGTCCATATTAAAATAGATGGTCCAGGTGTAGTGAGGTATTTCTTTAAAAAGAGAGTAGATAATCTTACAAACATTTATTTTACAATTTATGCTTTAAAGCATAAAACTACAACTATGGTGTGCTATCCATCAGTGGAGAGACACAGACCTCCTATGAACATAAAGCAAAAAGAATGGTAATTTAAAACTCTGGTAAACACAAAGAACTAAACACATGCAGAAAAAAAAAACACGGTAGAAATATGAAGCAAGATATAGTATGATTTTGAGAAGATGAAGAAAAGTAAGAAATCTCCTGTTCTAGAAAACAATGTCCATTGGTCGATTAGTTCTGGAAGGAAAGCAGGTATGTGATGAACTGAATTGATACATAATCGTTAAATAAGAAATACTGGATGTAATCATTTCTCTTCAATGTTACTTTGCTGAAAGTCATTCATCACTGTCATACTCTAATCACCAAAAAATGGAAAATCACAAGTGTTGACAACACGTGGAGAAAATGGAACCCTCATACATTGCTGGTGGGAATATGAAGTGCTGCAGCTACTGTGGAAAATAATTTGGTGGTTCCTTAAAAAGGTAAACAAAAAATTACAACGTGACCCAGCATTTTACTCCTAGGCATATACCTAAAAGAGCTGATTTAGGTACTCAAATAAGTATATGTAAATATAAATTCACAAAAGCAGTCTTCACAATAGCCAAAAGGTGGAAGTCAACTAAATAATTATATATACAATGGAATATTATTCAGCTATGAAAAGGAGTAAAGTACTGACATATGCTACACCATAGATGAACCTTGAAAACAGCATGCCCACTGGAAGAAGCAACACAAAAAATGTCACATATGATTCCATTTATATGAAATATTCAAAAATAGATAAATCCTTAGAGACAGAAAGCAGACTGATGGATATCAGGAGTTGGCAGGAGGGCAGAATGAGGAGAAACTGTTTAAAGGGTAAGGCATTTGACCCTGGTGTGATGGAAACATGTGGAATGAGAGACAGCGGTGGTTGCACAACACTGAATGTACTAAATGATACTGGATTATTCACTTAATTTTATGTTATATAAATGTCACCTCAATAAATTATTCCCAAAAAGATACTCTATTTTTAGATCAGCCTTTTCCTATTTTCTTACTTACAGAGTATTAAAAGGTTTCCATTATCTTCTTGAATTATTGGAAGGATCTTAGGACTAAATATTTATGGTTTTGAAAAAACATTTATCTAAAGTTCACTAATCATTAATGCTTCATTTCATTTATTTCCCTCTGTTTAATTCAAGTCACAAAATTTTAAATGTAATACTTTAAAAATACGTATCAGTTCATCACTACAAGGTAGGGTTAGGGATTTTTTGCTTGCTTCTTTTTTACATTATTTTTATTTTATTCAGCTCTATGGAGGTACAACTGACCTCAATATAATGTAGTAAAATTGCAAGACATTTAAAGTGTGTATTGTGATGATCTGATGTATGTGTACATTGTAAAATGGTTCCTATCATCTAATTAATTAAAATATGCACTTTTGATGGGGTGAAAACATTTAAATTCTACTCTCCTAGTGAATTTCAATTATATAACACAGTGTTATCAACCATATTCACCATGTTACACATTAGCTCCTCAGACCTTATTCGTCTTGCAGCTAAAAGTTTGTACCTTTTTTTTTTTTTTTACTTACTTCTATTTCCCCTAACCATCCAGCCCCTAGTAACTACTTTTCCACTCTCAGTTTCTAAGAGTTTGAATTTTTCCCTCAGTTTTTTATAGATTCCACATGTGATACCATGCAGTATTTGTTCTTCTCTGGCTTATTTTACTTAGCAAAACACCTTCAAGATTCATCCATGTTGTTGCAAATGGCAGGGTTTCCTTCCTTCTCAAGGCTGAATAATACTCCACTGTATATATGTACCATATTTTCATTCTCCATTCATCCATGTTGGGCACTTAAGTTGTTTCCATATCTTGGATATTGTGAATAATACTGCAATAAACATGGGAGTAAAGATACTGCTTTGATATTCTGTTTACATTTCCTTTGGATATATACCCAGAAGTTAAATTGCTAGATCATAGACTAGTTCTATTTTTACTCTTTTAAGGAACTTCCATACTGTTTTCTATAGTGGCTACACCAATTTACATTCAAACTGACAGTGCACAAGGGTTTCCTTTGCTCCACAACCTCACCAATACTTCTTATCTCTTGTCTTTTTAATGATACAAATTGTGACAGCTGTGAGGTGACATCTCCTTGTGGTTTTGATTTGCATTTCCCTGATAATTAGTGATGCTGAGCATTTTTTTATGTACTTGTTGGCCATCTGTATGTCTTTGGAAAAAATGTCTATTCAGTCCTTCTTTTCATTTTTTAATCAGATTGTTTGGTTTTCTGCTATTGAGCTGTGTGAGTTCTCAATGTATTTTGGATATTATCCCCTTATCAGATGTATGGTTTACAAGTATTTTCTCCTATTCATTAGGTTGCTGTTTCATTTTGTTGATGGTTTCCTTTGCTGTGCAGTAACTTTTACCTTTGATACACTCCAACCTACTTGCTGATTTTTTATTTTGTTGCCTCTGCTTTTGGCGTCAAATTTAAAAAATCACTGACAGGACCAATGCTTCTAGGAGTATCATGGCTTCATATTTTATGTTCAAGTTTTAATCCATTTGGAATTGGTGTTTGTGTATGGTATAAGATAGGGATCTAATTTCGTTCTTCTGCCTATGGCTGTCCAATTTTCCCAACACTATTTATTTAAGAGACTTTCCCCAATGAATATTCTTAGCTCCTCTGTAAAAAAATTAACCTTCTATGGGTGGGTTTATTTCTAGGCTCTCATTTCTGTTCCATTAATCCATGAGTCTGTTTTTTAATGCCAATATCATACTGTTTAGATTATTATAGCTTTGTAATATAGTCTGAAATCAGGAAGTGTGATGTCTCCAGCTTTGTTCTTCTTTCTCAGGATAGCTTTGGCTATTCAGGGTCTTTGTAATTCCATACAAATTTTAGGACTGCTTTTTCTATTTATGTGAAAAATGTCATTGGACTTCTGAAAGAGATTTCATTGAAAATGTAGTAGTATGGGTAATACTTTGGGTAGTATGGACATTTTAACAACATGAATTATTTCAATCCATGTGCACAGAATATTTTTCCATTTATTTGTCTTCTTCAATGTCTTATAATATTCATTGTACATATCTTTCATCTCCTTGGTTAAATTTATTCTCATGTTTTATCCTCTTTGATGAAATTGTAAATGGGATTTTTTCTTAATTTCCCTTTCTGATATTTCATTGTTAGTGTATAGAAATGCAAAGGGTTTTTACATATTGATTTTATATCCTGCAATTTTACTGAATTTGTTTATTACAGTTTTTTGGTGGAGTTTTCTATATACAATATCATACCTCTGCAAATACAAACATTTTTACTTCTTTCTTTCTAATCTGAGTACCTTTTACTTGTTTTTTGTTTTGTTTTGTTTTGTTTTGTTTTGTTTGCTTGAATTTTCTGGTTAGGACTTTGAGTATTATGCCAAATAAAAGTGGTGAGATTGGTTCTTTGAATATGGGGGACATATTTTTATCGTTCATTTTATTAATGTGGTATATCACACTGATTGATTTGTGGATGTTGAACCATCCTTGCATCACTGAAAATAATCCCAGGTGATTAAGGTCTATGATTCTTTAATGTACCACTGAATTAAGTTCAGTTTGGCTTATTGAGGATTTTTGCATCTGTGTTCATCAAGGATACTGGCTTGTAATTTTCTTTTCTTATAGTACCAAGTTTTGGTATCCGGGTAATCCTTGCTTTATAAAGTAGCTTTAGAAGAGTTCCCTCCTCTCTGGTTTTTTTTGGAAGAGTTTGAGAAGAACTGACATGAATTGTATTTTAAATGTTTGCTGGAATTCACCAGTGAAGTCATCTGGTTCTGAACTTTCTTGGGAGGTTTTTGATTACTGACTCAATCTCCTTATTAGTAATTGGACTATTCAGATTTTCTATTTCTTCATGATTGACAGGTTATAAATTTCTAGAAACTTAACTATTTCTTCTAGGTTGTTCAATTTGATGGTGAATACCTGTTCATAGTAGTCTCTTATGAAACTTTGTATTTCTGTGATAGTAGTCCCGACCCCCCACCCCCAGTATATCTAGCTAAAAGCTGATCTATTTGGTTTTAGTTTTTCAAAAATCAGCTCTTTGTATCTTTGATATTTTCTGTTGTTATTTTAGTCTCTATTTCATTTATTTGTGTTCTGTCTTTTCCATTCTTCTACTAATTTTATGTTTAGTTTGTTCTTCTACTAGTTCTGTGAGATGTAACATTAGCTTGTTTATTTGAGTTTCCTGTGTGTGTTTTTTTTTCAAATTGAATAAAAAAGTCTTTAAATTCTATAGTGCTTTACAATTTTCAAAAGTACCAAACACACAATTTCATATAATGCTAAAATAGCCCTTTTTCTCCCCTATCCCTATACTGCCACTCCTCCCTTCCCTCTCTCAGCTGGTAACCACTAGGTTATTCTCTATATGTGTGAGTCTGCTTTTTTTTGTTGTTTGTGTTATTCATTAGTGTGTTGTATTTTCTGCATATAAGTAATATCATACAGCATTTATCTTTCTCTGTCTGACTTATTCCATTCACCATAATGCCCTCCAATTCTATCTATATTGCTGCAAATGGAAAAATTTCATCCTTTGTTATGGCTGAGTGGCATTCTAGTGTGTGCATGTGTGTGTGTGTGTGTGTTCCACTGTATATATGCCACATATTTATCCATTCATCTGCTGATGGACACTTAGATTGCTTCTATGCCTTGGCAATTATAAATAATGCTGTTATGAACATTGGGGTGCAAGTATCTTTTCAAATTAATTAGTGTCTTTGGTTTTTTTGGATACATATATACCCAGAAGTGGAACTGCTGGGTCATATGGTAGTTCTATTTTAGTTTTCTGAGAAACCTCCATATTGTTTTACACACCAATTCACATTCCGACTAACAGTGTATGAGGGTTTCTTTTCTCCCAGATCCTCACCAACATTTGTTATTTGTGTTCTTTTTGATGACAGCCATTCTGACTAGTGTGAGACGATATCTCATTGTGGTTTTGATTTACATTTCCTTGATGATTAGTGATGTTGAGCATCTTTTTTTGTGCCTGTTGGCCATCTGCATTTCCTTTTTGGAAAAATGTCTATTCAGTTCTTATGCCATTTTTAAATTGGGTTGTTGGTTGTTTTGATGTTGAGTTGTATGAGCTGTTTATATGTGTTGGATATTAACCCCTTATCAGTCATATCACTTGCAAATATCTTCTCCTATTCAGTAGATTGTCTTTTCATTCTGTTAATGGTTTCCTTTGCTGTACATAAGCTTTTACATTTAATTAAGCCCCATCTGTTTATTTTTATTTTTGTTTTCTATGCTTTAGGAGATGGGTCCAAAAAATTATTGCTGCAATTTAAGTCAAATAGTGTTCTGCCTATGTTTTTCTCTAGTTTTATAATATTTGGTCTTACATTTAGGTCTTTTATCCATTTTGAGTTTATTTTTGTATATGGTGTTAGAGAATGTTCTATTTTCATTCTTTAACATGTAGCTGTCCAATTTTCCCAGCACCACTTCTTAAAGAAACTATCTTTTCTCCATTGTACATTCTTGTTTCCTTTGTCTTAGATTAACTGACCATAAGTATGTGGGTTTATTTCGGGGCTATTCTGTTCCATTTATCTATGTATCTGCTTTTGTGCCAATACCATGCTGTTTTGATTGCTGTAGCTTTGTAGTATAGTCTGAGGTCATGGAGCATGATTTCTCCAGGTCTGTTCTTTTTTCTCAGGATTGGTTTGGTTATTTGGGGTCTTTTGCGTTTCTATACAAATTTTAAAATTACTTGTTTTATATTTGTGAAAAAATGCCACTGGCATTTTGATAGGGATTGCACTGAATCTGTAGATTGCTTTGAGTAGTATATTCATTTTAACAATATTAATTCTTCCAATCCAAGAACATAGTGTATCTTTCCATCTGTCAGTGTCATCTTCAGTTTCTCTCATCACTGTCTTACCATTTTTTGAGCACAGGCCTTTTATCTCCTTAGGTAGGTTTACTCCTAGTTATTTTATTCTTTTTGATGTGATGTAATGAGGATTGTTTCCTTAATTTCTCTTTCTAATAGTCTCTTGTTAATGTACAGAAATGCAACAGATTTCTGTGTATTAATTTTGTATCCCACAACTTTACCAAATTGATTGATGAGCTCTAGTAATTTTCTGGTGATGTCTTTAGGAATTTCTGTGTACAGCATTATGTCATTTGCAGTGACAGTTACACTTCTTCCTTTACAATTTGGATTCCTTTTATTTCTTTTTCTTCTCTGGCTGCTGTAGCTAGGATTTCCAAAACTATTTTGGATAAATGTAGCAAGAATGGACATCCTTGAGTTTTCTTTTTCTTAATGTAAGTTAATGTAAGTGTTTATCACTTTGAACTTCCCTCTTAGAACTGCTTTAGCTATACTGGATTAGGGCTAATTTTTATCTTCTTTTTACTTTTACATATGTACCAAACTTTGTAACAAAACATATTACTTTTATATAAAAATACTTGCAATTCATTAAAAGGGTAAAAGTCTTAAAAAAAATGGGAATGAGTACAAGAAGAGACTACTTTGGGAAAGGGTACATGTTATTCTAAGCTGATATAAAGGACTTTAAAAGTTTAACATATTTTAAGCCAAGAATGATTTGAGAGCATCAGCATGCACATACAACTTACACAGACAGAAAGAACAAGAAGAGGATAAAGAAATATACACCTTACTATAAAGGAATGATTCTATCAAGGATTTGTCCTCCTTTTCAATTTTGAGATCTGAACATAGGTATCACAGATGAACCAAGTAAGTGCTCCAGTGTTTCCCAGCAGTTGCACAGTTCTTTCCAAGTCAACTGACAGCTAGTAGCGAGAGAAGCACAGGAGAGACAGGAGAAAAGGCAGCTTGACTGAGACAGAAAACAAATTGCCTGATTCCATTTATTTTTCCTACAAGTCAATCGTGAACAACCATACAAGTGATCTCAAGTATGGCTTTTGAAATTGCAAAGCTGATCCATTACTGAATAGGGAAATACATTTAGTTATGGGCACCAGCATATATTAAATGAAGTATACAAAAACAAATGTAATAGAAGAGAGTACAGCATATATTGCAAGTAGCCAGGGCAAGAACTGCTTCAACTTCTGTTTGTTTCATTTGTATATTTATACCTGTGGAAAATCACTCATAAATGTAAAATTTATTGCTTATTATAGATTGTGGTAAAAAAAAAAGTGAGATGCCTTCAACTGTAAGTTTAATCATTCTAATTTTGCTACTCCAACAAATTTAATGAATATCAGGAAGTAGGGAGGTAGGTAGGTAAGAAAGAAAACAAGAGAAGAAAAAAGAAAAGAGCTATGGATACAGTGTTCAGCAAGAGAAAAGTGCTACAAGTCTGCTGGTGGGAAAACACTTTTGAAGCCCCCATGCAAACTCAGTTAAAAGAGAAAGAAAACAATGAGTTAGCGAAGATTGGAATCTTCTGGTGGATAGATACAGGAAATGGAAAGAAGCTGATCAGAGAACTCTGAGTAACTGCATTCAAGGGCAACATTATTCCCTGAAAGAGCCTACAATGTAAATCAAGCAGAAGTGTATAAACACACATATATAGGTACAAACACACATGCACACACACACAATTTTTTTATACACAAACCTATGCAAGACATTACTATAATAAGTGTATTATGAAATGAATGTTTATCTCCTCCCTAAAACTCATATGTTGAAATCTTAATTCCTATTTTATGAGGAGTGAGGCTCTTGGGAAGGCTTTAGATCAAGAGGATGCAGCCCTCATGAACGGGATTAGTGCCCTTAAAGAAGAGACCCCAGAGAGCCCTCTCATTCCTGGAACCATGTGAGGATACAGCAAGAAGACATCCATCTATGAAACAAGTGGGTCCTCAACAGACACCAAATCTGCTGGCACCCTGATCTTAGACCTCCCAGCCTCTGAAACTGTGAAAAAATAAATTTCTGTTATTTGTAAGTCACCCTTATGGTATTTTTGTCACAGAGGCCCCAGTAGACTAAGACAGGTATTAATAGCACTGAATTTTGAAATGCATGTTTTGAATAAATATATGCTTACCTTTCAGGAAAACTTCACTGATCCACTTATCAAACTGACACGTGAAAATGCATGCTCTTGTTCTGGGGCCCAGACAACTGCAGGCTCTAGGCAGCAGAGTTCTCCAGATAAAGTCTTAGTTGGCCGAGAGGGAGCAAAGAAGAATCAAGAACTAGAGGTCGGCTGAGTTCTCCCTCAGCTGAGCTCCTGGAAAAACAGAGAGTACCTAGAAAAATAAAGAAAGAAAATAACTTCAAATATTCCTGTCTCCAAACAAAAGAATCCTAAACCAACACAAAAACATAAAGAGCAGGCTGAAAAAATTTATGTCATAATATTTTAGGCTCTTAGAGGGCAAATGTTAGCCTACTTCTTAATCACTCTTTCCACCATTTATTTTATCTCCTGGAAGAAAGAAATTCATTTTATAATACCTACAACAAAAAGCATTATAATACAAAAAAAAAATCCAAAACTCTTCAACACAAAACAAATCACCTGTTACCAGTTTGTTTCATTGAAATGAAATGGAAGTGCTCAAATAAGGAATACACTATTTTCATACACAGTAAAATAATACCAAGTATCAAAATCACATAAAGTAAGAAATGGAAATTAGACATTTGAAAACAAATGTGAAAAAAATTCCACTGAAAATGGATTCCAAAGCATTAATAAAACATAAAATTAGAATACAGATGTATCAGTGTGGCAAGTAAATATTACTGGTAAATTAAAAATTAATTTCCATAGCTTTTTTTCCTGGAGAAAAAGAAAAACATATATCACCTTTACTAATATACTTTAATATACTTTCACAAATTATATCTGACATAGATATATTTCTACATAAAATCTGCAAGAATGAAAACTGAATTTCTTCAATAACCATACAATTTAAGTAAAGAAACTCTTAATAATAATAAATTACTAAATATATTAGTATCATTCCTTTCTAGATTTCATTCTGTATTAGTTCACCTTACTCACAATAAAGGACAACAGCAGTTGGGTAATATAATGTAAAATATAAATCGGAAACACAGAACTGAAAAAAATTATGATAATACATGTAACTGAAACCTACTGGGAGTCAAAAGAAATTAATTACTTAAAACACATTTTAGTATCACGTGCTACTAAATCAAATAACAAAGTACGATTTCTAAAGACTACAAGTGAGTGTAGCATTGATCTCTAGACAGATTTCCAGAAACTGTTTTATGTCCCTGTACAAAAAATAGTTCATGTTTTGTTTGTTCGTTTGATAAAGGGAATGATTTATTACATTCTGTTATAGCATTTCCTTATTTTAACTTTCAATCTTATCTGAAAAGTTACAAACAACATGTTTCTAAATTATATAATATATGTATGGAAAATATCTAGATATTGTCAGCAGCTCCTCGGACAGCAATACAGTCACAAGGTTTTTCTGTACAGCTTAACTAAAAATTGCTACACCGCTAAAATAAAGCATGTCTCTATTTCTCAACTTTCCCCTGTATAAATAAAGACCATTTTTATTCTATGTATGGCCCTTCAGAGTGAAAGCCATTCAAACATCTTTCAACTATTACAACATATGTGTATTTCCTGAGTGTGGAACACAATACAGACTGTCATACTACCGTGTCAGTACTATTCAGAGAATGACGGCTATTTCTTAAGGTACAACAGTAACCAAAGAAAACACGACACTACCATCAGTGTCCTGAGTAGTTGTAATTTGTTTTGTTTCCAAATACACACTATACAATTTTACATTTCTTCTAACTGCTGGGATCATAATTTAATTTCTTGTCCTGACAGGACATGTCCAATAAAAGATTTCACTGACATACTATCAAAGAAACCAAGAAAGAAGGAACAAGACTGTGGGAAGAAAGAGGAAACACACAAGACAGTCTGTGCAGTAAGAGTGTATGTAACACCCAGACTTGCTCAGCAATCCACACACAGGAGTGTTTACCACAGTCTCACTGAAAGGATATACCAGTTCTTCTTTTAGTTATGCTCTACGGAATTGCATAAACATTGAGAAATCTAGAAATAGACATACACATGCACATATAAAAATTATTGTCAGTGTATAAGTTACTGCTGCCCTGGGACTGCAATAATTTATGTAACATCTGTTTTCATATTTTTCTAATTTTTTTCCTAATTAACATGCATATTTAACGCATAAATGCTCAGACCACCTCTTTTTTCTGCTGACTGTGCCTCTTTATTTTTGAAGTTGTGCACTCCTAGGGAGAATACAGGATAGATGGAAACCAAAATCTTATTGAAAGCACTAATTTTAAAATGTAAACAACAGTACTAAACCAATTTTCAAGAAAATACTACAACCTTAAGAGTTTTCACAAGAACATTTCAATTTGCTAACAATAGTCTTAGAGTATAAACTAAGGTCCAAGTACCAAAAAGTAACATAAAAGCACAATTTCAGTATTATATTGATCTTTCCTATTTTTTCTAACTTTTATAAGTTGAAAACTTTTTATAACATCTATGATTTCCTGTCTTCGTAAATTTTGGTAGCATTTAAAAATTTTTATACCTTAGGCAACTAACATAAAAAAATACATTCCATGTCGTAAACATCAAGAAGTATGCAACCAACTATATCTTTCTTAAATTGTAAACTTCAAATACTGTCCAGATGCAAGGAAAGGGGAAAGTTTTTACTCTAAGTCATTCAAGTACAATCAACTTCTAAAAGCCCACCATCTGCACTTAGAAATTCAAAATGCAAAGTACTACTAGTCTTTATTTAAGTAAAATTAGAGGCCAATCAAACCAATGCTACAATAACAAACATTCCCAAATAACAATGCTAAACACGCCAACACGGTGACTTTGTGTGTACTTACCTCACTTTAGGAATTAATCACTTTGTATTGGATTTAATTGCCTAGTTATGTACTTTGGTCAGTCATTTAATATTTCTCATCTGCTGCCAGGGCTGTTCTAGGCCTTACAGACACTGAAATTGGCTCAGCCCTCACAGAACTTACAATTTATTTGGGGAAATAGTCTCCAACAACCACGCGAATACATAATTACAGAGACAAATGCTATTAAAAATACGGGAGATATGAGAGATTTCCCGCCATGAGATTTTGTAACCGGAGACTTGACTTAGCCCAGAGGGCAGCAAAGACCTCAAGAAAGACTGTCTGAGACGAGATCTGAAAGGGACAGGGAGCATCCCAGAGTGGACCCGTCAAGTGCAAAGGTGTAAAGCAGGTACGAGATAAGCATATAAGGTCAGAAGAGAGGAGCAGGAGGCCAGGCAGCTGGAGAGGGAGTGCCCATGAAACAAAAGGGGCAGAACAAGTCAATAAGGCAACGTTCCTGAAGGGTTTTAAATAAGGCATGACATTCAACTGTATTTTGAGAAAGTATCAAATTTGGCTGAACCATGGAGCGAGGCAGAGGAGGTACAGGCCAGGAGGGAGGTGACAGCAGCGGAGACTAAGGTGATGATGGTGCAGGCGAAGATGGAAAGGCAGAAGGAGACTTGGGGGTAACAATCAGCAGAATTCAGTGAAAGGTTAGAGTCTGTGGAGGATGTGGCTGGATACAATTCCATCCACTGGGGGAAGGAACCTTAGAAGAAGGGTGCAGGTGTCGGAAGAAAGAGCCCAGGTTTAGAGTTGGACGCGCCAAAGGGTTAGCAGACAGAAGTGTCCTGAGGCATTTCAGTATGCACATCTGGAGCTACAAGAAGAGTGTGGAGCTTTAAGAAGAGTCTGGGATAGCACCAAATTTAGAATTTACCAGGATATGGGTACTAAAAAAAATAACTGAAGAAAAGAGGCATATATTATTTTCCCAATGGAAAACCCCTTCACATGCCTAGTATCTTCCTGGTGACTAGCTACCAACCACATCAGAATAGGAAAACCTATATTTCCTTATCTGATAAATTCATTTATCCTAAAATTGGTCAACTCCATAAGGCATATTTGCCTTGCCTTAAGTTGCTGAAAAATGGTCATCATTTATTAGACTGCCTACTCTGGGACAGAACTATAAAAATATGCTGAAGCTCTCCAAAAATGTGGTTCAGATGATTAATCCTCACAATAACCTTACAATTTTACAATCATCATGCCTGCTCTTAAGACGAGGACATTGAAGTTTGGGAAGGTATAAAGTCACTGGTAAAGCCAGTAAGTGACAAAGGCACACTTCCAACCCAAGGCGCCCTAAACCCACAGCTCGCTAAAAAAGTATGGCTGAGAGTCTGGGCTTTATGAAAACTGTGAGCCATGTTGTACACCTGAAACTTACATAACACTGTAAATCAGAAAGAGTCTGGGCTTTAAAATCAAATCAACCTCAGTTCAAATCCTGGTCCCAGAAGACCAGTTAAGCCCTCTTATGTTTCCTCACCTATAATTCCTCCCGCGCTAGAAAGCAGTAACGTATTAGGACACATGTGAAGGCTCTGGGCTGGGCATCACCAGTAACATGACGTGTTCCTTCACCACAGGAGCGTCAGCTGAAAGAGGACTTGGAACAAAGCTTGACCCTGGTGGCTCTGGAGAGCTCCCAGCACCGGGCACGGCAGGTCATCAGGACAGCCGCCTCAGCTCACCCGTGTTCCTCCTCCACCTCGGGACCAGTAGCTTCCATCAGAAGAGAGGAAGCCAGTGTCCTAATGCTGTCAGCAGAGAATTCAGCAGTGGTTCTATAACTTCGGTGTGCGTAAAAATCACCTGAGAAGCTTCCTAAAATAGAGATTCCTAAGCAGACCCTACCAAAGATTTGGATACAGCAGTGGGACAACAAACACTTTCCGTTTTCCAGGCAAGCAATTGGTAGATTATTTGTTGAACATATATAGTACTTCACTTAGTCCAATTAAGTTATACCCAACTTAAATATAAAAATTTCAAGTATGTTTTCTGAACAACTATCAAGGTTCCTTTTTCAATAGAAAGAGGGATGATTTTTAAAAAGCAGTTTTAACTATACACAAAATGTCTCCATCAAATTTGATTTTCCTTAATACAGATTTTACTCTTGTGATGAAAACTAAGTCATTTAGGGATTTACATGTCAAGAGACACAGGAACATTTAAGTGAGATGAATGGTTCAGAAGGAAAATTTTATTGCAAAAGTTAACCACTGGTTAAACAAAACATATTGTTGATTAGTAAAGAATCTTAAAAATATATAAGAAGGCCTAATACAGTTATAGTTCACTCCTCCCCAAAAGTGAAGAGCTCACATGTAACCCTTAGTGACACCAACGGATGCTAACATATACTGGTACCAAAGCAGCAATGAAGACAGGAAACGTCTACTATATTTCCAGATACTCCAGATCACCTAGAAAATTAAAGTATGCCCATCTTCCCTTCTACATGGACTACAACTATCACTGTGGAAGTATGCATTCCAGTCACTGTCCCAGCAGCCCCTCTGACCTGACCTACCAGCAAGGCACACTGAGTCAGGGCTGCCCCAACAACATTCCAGAGCCTGAGAGGTTCTAACAAATCCCAGTACTCCAAACATTCACCCAAGGGTAATTTTTTTTAAAATTGTAATTGACCACTTCTGGGTATATATCTGGAGGGAACTCTAATTCAAAAAGACACATGCACCCGAATGTTCACAGCAGCACTATATACAATAGCCAAGACATGGAATCAACCTAAATGCCCATCGACAAATGACCGGGTATTTTCTGAATTTTGAATTTTCTGAATTCAAGGTGGATGCTATTCTTTCAAGGCTTATCTGGGAAACTAAATGTGAGCAGTAAAAAGTTTAAAGTTTATTACAGACTGTCTCCTTGTATTCCTTTGAATCAAAGAAAATACCCACTCAGGTTTTGTTTTTTTATTTTTTTAGCCCATGATTTATATTGGAGGCATGATAGAGAAAAGAAAGCTAAGGACAAGAAAAGTTGCTTGAAAAAATACTTTAGCGACAATAACATCAATATTGTATCATGAAACTGATATTTATATGGAATATCTCATTTAATGCTGCCTCACCTACACCACATCCCCCACCAAAACAAACAAAAAACAGCTAAGAAGAACCTAAGGACATTAACTTGCCCATAGTATATGACATTATTTTCTCTCAAACATGCTCATTTTTCATAAACCATAGTTGGTAGCAAGCTAGATCCCAAGCTACCATGAAGTTCCTGACAAAACAGAAACAAAAGTATGTATGACAAAAGAAGAGAAAAACTCTTGTGATCTGAGGATTCTATCTTCTAATATTGCTCTTGATGCCAACACAGTCTCTCTTCTCTACACCCTGATTCAATTAGGATCAAGCTCTGATAACAAGTTCAAATTAGCTTCCGAATAAGAAACAGATTAGTCTCAATCACTCTAAATAAACCAAAAGAAGTTAGGTCATTTCTGAGAGCTGCTTTGGGCACCCAAGAACGGTTCACTCCAGTCTCAAAGACTACTCTAAATGCCCCATGAAAAGTTAGAGAATTTCAGGAACTGCGGTTTCCCTGAGCTGCCGATTCAACCTGACTCCAAGAGATGAACAATTCCATCAGCATGTGTTGGGCTCTGTGCATTTCCTGTGGCAGACGTGAGGCACAGACATCCTTCACAGCACAATAAGGACACAAGCACATTTGCAATTAAAGTATTCCCTTCTTTTCAGTATGCTCCTGTAACTAAGAAAAAATAAATAAAATTTTTGAAATTATTTTAGATTAAACAGGCTGAAACTTTAAATATTATCCATAATTTTATTTCATATTCTAAATTCTCAGTTCCAGACTTATTAAATTATTCCACATCTCATTAACTACTCCTCCTTATGTTATTCCATTTGTTTCAGAGTTCTTTTCTTTTTTTTTTAATCTATTGCCTTTTTGTAACATAACCTGCCTGTCACCTTTTATCCAACAAACACTGTAATTTATCTTGCTCAAACTGCAAAAGAAAAACTCAACCGCAGTTGATTGCACTGGAGGAAAGCCTATGTAAAGTAGTCGCTGTCCCAAGTTCTTCCACAATTCTGAGGCAGCTCTGGTTCTCAGAAAACACAGTGCACAAAAGTAATTAAAACCAGAGAGAGAACAGATAAGTTAGCTCTACAAAGGACTCAATTATTTACCACACATATTTTTTCTGCTCTGTGGCTCGTGACTTTCCCATCACTTACTTTACTACCAAACTACTGTTCCTTTATTGATCGCACTGCCTATTAGCTCCTTCTCAAAAAGAAATAAAAGAAATCTAAACTGGGTAATGTTGTGAGTCATTAGTAGCATAGAAAAATGGTGGAATCAATTATCAGGTACTTAGTGAGGATTTGAGAGGCAATTCCAGTGGTGGGATTGGGTACTAACAACCAAACCAGCACAGCAGCTATAGGAAGAGGACTGAGAGACAAAACTTGAAAAAATGGTGGTACCTGACACAGAAATGGAAGTAAATTTCCAAGGTTTCTAATTTAGCACTTAGGCAGATTATTTGTGCCATGAAAGGAATTAAAAAAAAAAAAAGGCAGGAGGAGAAACGGATAAGAAAAACGGTTTATCAAGAGATAAAGCATGTACTGTATGTTTCACTGCATATTTTTGCCTACCTCAGTTAACTTGCACCCCTGGAAAAGCTATGTCAAGGACAAAAGAAGTAACAAATAATCTCAATTTTACTTCTGCTCACTTTTGTCACAAGTAATCTGAATTCACTGACTAAAATGAAGTTAATAAAATAGATCACACCACTAATTCCACAAGTATTTGAGATTTCATCTTATTTTACAAAGTCTCCTTAGTTGTAAACACACTAGTGCAAGTTGAAAAGTATCTCCAATTGATTACTCTCTTTAAAACTGACAACTTGTGGTCTCTGTAATTCATATAATACCTCACTCTGAGCTACTTATAGGTACAAATAATCCAGCTGAATTTAAAGATTCCAAGCAATATAATATTATGGTCTCAATCGCAAAGAAATTATAAAACTAAGAATATTCAAAATCCCTTAAGAATAAATGCTCTGTAAGATTAAAAGATTATAACTGATGAAATGAAAAGAGAAAAATCATAAATATAATAAGTACAGTATACCAAAACTTTCGGTTTATATAAGCAGAATAGGTTACAAAGATTTTTTTTTTTTAATTCATGTTTTCTACTTTGGATACTGGAAATTAAGCAAGAACTCTCAAGCAATTGGTTAACTACTCTCCAAGGGCAGTAGGCCAAATAAAGCACCCAAATTTTAGGACTTAAAAAGAAAAATGCCCAAAGTCAGTCTTTTAAGAAATGATCCTCAAATTCTTCTGTGTTCATCTTTACAGTTATTTCTCTCACCCAAGTTACATGAAGGGAAGGGTGACAATTAGCTACCATGCTCCTACAAGGACAGTTTCAATAAGGCTTGCTGAAGCCTCCAAACAGGCGGTAACTCTGGTACTTTGGAGGACATCCTTCCAGCCCTCTGTACGGGACCACTCCTTGCATGAGTGAGTGAACACTGGGCCATCTCCAGAGCAGTGTCTGTGGGGGGAAAAACTCTGAAGACTAGGATACTTAATCTAAGACCTTGCTGCTTTTAAAACATGGTGGCCTAATAGTCATTAAATTACCTCTACCTTTCATTGAAAATTTTTAGGAATGTCCTATTTAAAGACTACCAATATGTAAAATGTGCTTGTATACTAAAACCTGCCCTTCTGAGCAATGTCTAATGATATTAATTTCTCAGCCCAGGTTACCTGGGCTGGGTGTCAAGGTGGGAAGAGGATGTCCTCAAAGACTCTTCTCTGTTTTAGAAAATGTCATTGTATTTAATTCTCATAACAGCTCTGTGCAAACATCTTGTTAGTATTCTCTCTCATACAGGTGAAAAAATGTATGCACTGGTAAGCAAATGTATTTAATATCGCACAGTTAATAGATGGTATTTAAACTCAGATCTGTGACACTCCACAAGCCATAGCCTTCACACATCATCATAAGGCCTTCAAGTTTATCTATGAATAATGTAAGTCAAAATCATGTGGTGAATTAACACGACTCCTTTATCTCTACATCTCATTGCAGTGCCTTGGAAACCTACCACTGAGAGTGAGGTTTGTGTCCCCTATAATCAGGGGGACACAAACACAGAAATCTGTGCCTCATGGAACTCAGACATCCATTTTTCTCACTGATTTTCACTCCAAAATACATCATCTCTTGGAATCAGTACTACAAAAAAGCTCTCTGAAAATGTACTTAGCCAAGCTCTGGGCTTCAGTCAATGTGACAGGCATTACTTTAATATTAAACTTTCTAAACAACTAATTCCCAGATAGTTTTTAACATGTTATCCTTGACAGACCATAAGTACATATACATTTGAGAATCAGACTTTTTAAATGGTATTCCTTCTCAAATATCCCTAAACCCACTGTGCAGGTGGCCAGACAAAGCCAAAATACACCCTTAGTCTCAATATAAATATGAGATGAATATACATAAATCCCAGAAAAGTACTATACTAAGAATATACGATAGCAAATCTTCCAGAAAATTCAGACCTGGCCCACCCTACCCCACTCCCAAAGTTGACATAACCAATTGGAAAGGGTTCCGAAGAGATCATTAAAGTACTTTCTAAAGGCAATTCCAGAATTTCCTTATGAAGAACTTGTCACTATTGCCAGAGGGCTAGACTTGTTTTGACACCTAACAGAATTTCTCAGTCAGAATAAGTTTAAAAGGGGCAGTAAGTTTTAGATTAAGCCACTTCTTCTAGCTCTCAGAGGAATAATGTTGACCAGAAAACAAAGCGCTGTGGTAATAAGGTTCAATCATGTATACATTATGTTACATATAAATTATTTTTAGTAAATAGATTTTAATTCTCAAGTATGAGAATTTTTAAAAATAAAGACTAAGTTCAAAAAATATTGTGGTGTATTTTTTTTTTTTAACTGTGATTCCTCTATTCTGACCCTTAGCAGCTTAATCTATTTGGAGCTCTATTTCTAGGATCCAATATCTGGTACCTAGAAATCATTTAACATAACTTTATCAATTTGCTAAGCCATGATATTCTGAATTCAACTGAGGTTTCCACGTGCCCAAAACATCCATCTATAGACTGGTACAGTTCTCTTCAGGGCTAATCTTTCTTCTTAAACAAAAACCTCTCATCAGAGCAAAACCTTTTCGCAAAGCAGCTGAGCTGCATTTCCAATGGACTGGTCTTCCCAGCTTCATATAATTAACAATCTCAGTGTGTCTTTGCATGAATGAGCGATTATTAACTAATTTTTTTAGAGTCAAGCTCTTAAACTACAATAAATACTAGTAACATAACATTATATACTTTTACAAAACCACGCAATTCAAACATACATAAGCAAATTTACAACAGTCTGAGGACAATGAACATAAGAAAATCCCAAAATTTTCAGGACTTCAGGTCTTTGCAGAAATGAATTACATACACTAAAAATTTCTAATTTACCTAGCTTTTAGCAACTAGAATTCTGCTCAACAGAGCTTTGATTTTTCTCAACCTACAATACCATTTTAATTATCCCACAAAGGTTAAATTATGATCAGAAGAAGAAATTTAGGCACAGAAAACAGACCAAGTATTTTTCAAAGGAATAAGGACAGTCTTTTAGTAACCAGAAAATCTGACCATGTAGGAAAACAAAGTTCAGCAAACATAGGGTTCATTTTATCAACTCCTATGATTTACAGATCAATAGAGTGTGTATTATTTCAGGGAGGCATAATGGTAAATATTAACATGTATATATTAACATGCTCAATTGCAACAGACAATCTCATGAGGTTTCTGTGAGTTAAGCAAAAAAAAAAAAAAGGGAAAAAAAAGAAGGGGGGCTTTGTTAACATCTAATAATGCAATACAGAAATTCTGTTTATGCCGTGTGTAATAATAGATGTTTCCATGATACTGAATAGACTTTTCCACACAAAGACGAAGATCATTCACCAAATTATTGTGACTACTGTATTACATTCTGAAAGAAAATGATAAATCATACCAGCCTGCTCCGTAGTGCCAGGCACATTTATCTTGCTAGTCTCTCTCTTCTAAACTATGATAGACTAGAACACAAGAAAAATAGGTCTCTTATTCCATCACTACCCTAGTGCCCACCTCTCTGCTCCTTCCCCTCAGAGTCAATCATAAGCTTCTTAGTAGAGTTTAATTTCCCTCAAATATTTTTATTTTATTATTTTACTCAAATCTTTAGTTATCTCTAATATATGGGCCATGAGAACATTATAATTAATGGTAATGTAAGATAAAGGACTGATACAGAAGTTTAATATGGAAAATTACAGTTAGAAATTATTTTGTGGGAATTTTTATATCATAATTTTTGGAATATACAAATGAAACTAAAATATTAGCATAAGAAATGTTGAATAATTAACTATGAAAGAATGTCCTTCAGAAGAGAAAAGTTAAACATAGCACTTTACAACAGTAAACCATTATAAGGGTTCAGCTCACACATTTTAAAAATCTTTTTGTTAAAGTCCAAACATACACTTTGACAAACAGGTAACTTCTATACTCAACAACAACAAATAACCCCAAACTACTAAATCATATCATGATCCCCAAAAAAGGATCCCAATGTACACCAACAGCTTCAGATAAAACAGGAAATTCCAATTCTGACTACACTGTGCAACACAGTAAGAAAGAGAAGACTGAGAAGAAATGGCTTAACCAAATTCCTCTCCAACAGTAAATTTAATTCTACTGAGGAGAATGATTAACCATGCAAAAACTGCTATAGCTATTAGATTAAAATCAGGTATCTTCCAGAATATCTTTTGGAAAGTAATACACAGATAATATCCTACAGAAGAGAAGTGATCTAAAAAGCCAGGTAACTATTTAAAAAGTAATAATTTTTTACACTGTCGTTATTTGCAAGAAATTTAAACGACTATCATTAGACTGAGATTGTTATAACCCATTCATACAAACTGCAACTTAAAATATTTTCTCAATAACATCTAGTGTGCACTCTAAAAATTTCTGTATATAGTAGTGAATAAAAATGGAATGCAAATTTAATTCATTTTAAAATTTTACATAATGAATGTGTGGGGACTTACAGCCTTCCTTCATTATGACCTACACTTTTACTTGAAATTCTCTATAAATTTGAATCCACATTATCCACTTTCTGTACTCATTCTGATTAATAACTTAATATAACTGAACCTAACTATATATGTTTTATTTTTTATATTTGAAACCTGCAGTTATCAGAGGTTGTGAAGGAAAAGAAACCAAAGTTGAGCTGAAAGGGAGAGAGAGGTAGAGCACATTTGCAAATTCACAGCTGACCCTCTGACTCCCCTGTTTGCTGACTTCTGAAGAGCTACAGTCATTACCACAATCCCAGGATTCAGGACGTACCGGAGTCAAGCAGAAAAATGACTGCTCAATTCTTGCAGAACAGACTAACAATCTCTTTGTTTATGAAGTTTACTGAAGGCTTTCTTTTACTATTTTATGGAAAAGTTTATATCATAATGTTTGGAAAACAGAATGAAATTAAAATAATTAGCATAAGAAATGTTTAATTTAATACAATTAAATATGAGAGAATGTCCTTCAGAAGAGAAAAGTTAAACATAGCACTTTAAAACAGTAAACCTTTATAAGGGTTCAGCTCATACATTTTAAAAATCTTTTCGTTAAAATCCAAACATACACTTTGACAAACATTAATTTCTATACTCAACAACAATGACAAATAACCCAAAACTACTAAATCATATCATGACCCCCAAAAGAAGGATCCCAATACACACCAACAGCTTCAGATAAAACAGGAAATTCCAACTCTGACTACACTGTGCAACATAATAAGAAAGAGGAGAAAATAAAAATACAGAAGATTAGAAATTTATTTTATTTACAGAAAATAAAAATAAAGATTCAAAAATAACAGTTGCCTGTTATACGACCCACTAGGAGCAAAACTATAGCATCTATTGCCATAGAGTCAGAAAAAGAAAACATTTTGATAATATTCAGTGCCATTCATGGTTTTTAAATCAAAATCACATTTTAACCAGAAAACAAGAAAACTACCTTAAAGTGATTAAGTGAGTAAAATGCATCTTTCAAAAATCCACAGCAAACATCATACATAATGGTAACACATCAGGAGCATTGCCCTTTAAAAAAGAGTAAGACACAGATGCCCACTAACACCACTTTTACTAGAGGTTGTACTAAAACTTCCGAGACAGCACAGTAAGATAAAAAATGAAAGGCATAAAGAAGGGAAGAAACAAAGTTGTAATTTTTTCAGTTACAACAGTCAAGACATCAAGATTAACAGACATTTTATTAGATTTAATAAGAGAATATTCTGGAAGTTTGGTGGATACATAATAAGGTTTCAGATTTTGATTTAATATGTTTAGTTTCCCTAATTCATGATTCTCTTTCCCTTTCTGTGTCTTCCGCAGTTGGGTTAAGTCTTCATTAAGAGTCACCAACCAGAACTACAAGAGTGGTAAGCCCTAACATTTGGTAACAACGGGGTAACATACCTCCTTTCTCAGATAGGTTACATTTTCATCACTTTCTAGACCTATATCAAATTGCTGCTCTAATTAAAATATTCTTTTAGTTGCCATTTGTGGCCAGATCATCAGAGTAGGCCAGTATTTCTAGGTATACTCTGAAATATTTCCAATAGATCCTATTTCTTTCCCATATCAGAATAAATCAGTCACAACTCATTATTCTTAGTAAAATAGTCCAATTTACTTAAAATATCACTTTGATGCTGTCGAAAATGAGAGCTCTTTGCCAGGTCCCTGCCCACCACGCAGCCTTCGGGATACTTCTGCACTCATTCCTCACCATTTGTTTTCCCGGCATTTTGCTTCCCACATCTGAGTATCGTGTGAAAATCTGAAATGTTTCACTACGTGCTTCCAGAGGGTTCCCACCATTTACAGATACCATTCCATTTAAAAGGGCCTACTCACCTTACTTTTCATTTCCTATTGCTAATTTGGTTTCCAATCCATGACTGATTTTGTAAATTGTCACTTATTTCACATTTTACAAACTTTTTCAAAGTTTAGCAAAATATTAGCATTATTTGCCTATTTAACTTTTCAAAAACTCTTCCCACTTTGATTATGGGACATTTTTCTTCAACATTATCTTTACAAAAGTCCAAATCTCTTTTTTTAATAACTCCTGCCCTTTTCAAATTACTGAAATTGTCCTCTCAAATGCCAACTGTAATGTCCTTTCCCACGTCTTTATACTCCTTCATTCTCTGCAGTCTTAGTATCCAAGATCTCCTTCCTATAATTCTCTTTCCTCTGTTTCTATAATTTTTTTCCCCAGCAGTAGACCCATTCATTTCTGAGCCTTTTCTGATGCTGCCGCCTTACTAACATACAGGGGGTTCTCCAAGATCTTCCTTTGGCTGTGTCCTTTCTCATTTCATCCATCTTCCTTTTTGTGGCTTAGCAATCTCATTCAAATTTCATGCCATGCCTGCAACTATCACTTTCTGTCCTCATGTATGTCTCTAGGCCTGGCCTGGATCTCAAAAACTAAGACCACAGCTGGCATGTACATAACACCCAAAGTAGACGCTGCCAGTTGGTTGGATGATGCCTCAAATGACTTCTCAAAGCTGCTCTGGACAGTCACTACCTATCGGATGGAGCCAGCCTGAAGAAGAAACCTCCTTACCAAGTCCAGTCATCCTTAAGTGTGTCCACCTGATCATCCACATCAGCACCTTAGACACAATATATCAAATGCAGAACTTGGTAACTTTCTCCAAAACTTTCTATTCCACCTGCTTCACTTTGTAAGGATATCTTGGAGTCTTTAATAATTCTCTTTTGTACCTTCAGATCCACTTTGTTTTCAAATCTTACGGAATAATACTGTGGTATCAATCAAATTTGTCTCTTTTCATTCTCCAATGTCATGTCCTAAAATAAGCACTTAATACCTCTTAACAAAGCTGCTAAAACTGCTAGCTTCCTAACTAGCCTCCCATCTGCAGTCCCTTCCCTTTTTTCCCCCAATCTTACTAAGTGCTGCAAAAGTAATCTGATCATCTCACTTACCTATGAGCATCCAGTGGCCACTCATATTCTTTATTCTTGCAATCAGTAACCTTGACAATGTAGCTGTTAGGTTACTTCTAATCTTACTTGTATGTCTCCACTTTATATATTCTCTCTTTCCCTCTTCTTCTCCCTCTCTCTATTTTTTTTCTACCAAATATAGCGTCTCTATCTTTTACCCATGATGCTTCTTCTGGTTGACAGGGTCTCCCTTTCCTTTGGGCTAGAGGGAACTAGAGAGTGGAGAGATAATCAACACAACCTGATAATGCAGTGGATAAACATGATGAATGAAAAAGAACCAAGGAAGATGCTCAGATTTCCAGCTTCTACAATGAGACATATAATGATCCCAGTCAAATAAAATCGGAAGCATTTGAGGAGGGGGGTTAAAACTTATATTGTGAAATGCTTGTGAAAATTCAAAGTGGAAATGGACACCATGTCAGGTGGACATGCAGATCTTGATCTCAGAAGACAGGTGTAAACTAGAGATGTTACTCTCAGAGTAACTATAATAGTTATCTATAACTGTAATGATAATTTAGCTCATATGTTTGCTTAGAAAGCTAATATACATAAAGTTCAAAAAGAAGATAGAATAGAACCTTTACAAGAGGCCTAGAACATGCCATTAGAAGCCAAGTAGAGAAGGAAGAACCAGAAGACTGACAGGGAACAATAGAAGAATGCGACTTTACAGAAGCTGAGGGGGCAAGCATGTTTAGAAGAAGGCATGGTCTGCAATGCTGAATGCTACTAAGAGGAAGAGTAATAAAGTAAGACAAAGATAGGGGGGAAACGCCCCATTACACTTAATAACATAAAGTCTTGAAGGTGGCTTTAGTTTGGACAATGGAGAAACCACTGGAATTGTTTGAGGAGTGAAAGTGAGAGGTGAGGAAGTGAAAGGGAACAGTTGGTCAGGTAGGGACAACTCCTTCAAAAACTTTGGCTGTGAAAGGGAAGAGAGCTATAATAGACAATGATACATGACAGTGCACGTAAATACACACATAAGTGCTCCGAGTGCCTCTGAAGCCCTTTGAACAGTGCAGTAGCTCATGCAGTTCTCTTTCCTTCCACTGATAGTTCTCAATGTAACACCATTCATCCCTACTAAAGTCAGGAATAAGGCAAGAATGCCCACTATGACCTCTGTTACTTTTTTCTGCACATATTAGTCATTAAAATCAAACCACTAGAATTGTACAAAAAAAAAAAAAAAAAAGAAAGAAAACTATTTGCAGATGACTTGATGCAGATGACATGGAAAGTCCTAGAAAATCAATGATGAAACTTAAAAAAATAGAAGAATTCAGCATGGTAGCAGTATATAAAATAAACATGCAAAAAAAATCAGTAACACTCACATATACAAAAAAAAGTTAGGATATATAATGAGGAAGTCTCATTTAAAACAGTAATAAAAATATTAAATACTTAGAAACAGACAGAAATATACAAAACCTACATGAAGAAGAATAAACACTTTTCAAACACACAAAAGTAGGCCTTGAAAAGAAATTAGTTGTCCTTGGTTAGGATGTCTCAACATCAATATGTCAAAAATTTACAGATTTAACTGGGTTCGACAATTTGTTTTTCAAGTTCAAGTGGAAAAGCTCAGGTAAAGCTAGAAAACGTTAAAAAGAAATAGATATTGGGGGGGAGGAGCTCTCATTAAAAGATACTAGACAATAAAACATATGACAAGGCCTCTACAATTAAGCCAGCATGGTGCTGCTGGGTGAACAGACAGACCAATGAGACAGAACAGAAAGTCCAAAAATAGACTGAGCCATGATAAAGGTGACATCCCAGAACACTGGTACAAGAATAGTCTTTTTTTTATCATTGATACATGCATCCCAGTGTTCATAGCAGCACTATTTAATATAGCTAAGACATGGAAACAACCTAAATGTCCATCAACAGATGATTGGATAAAGAAGTTGTGGTATATATACAGAATGGAATACTACTCAGCCATAAAAAAGAATAAAATGCCATTTGCAGCAACATGAATGGACCTGGAGATTGTCATACTAAGTGAAGTAATCCAGAAAGAGAAAGAAAAATACTGTATGATATCATTTATATGTGTAATCTTAAAGAAAAAAAAAAAGACACAAATGAATTTATTTACAAAACAGACTCACAGGCATAGAAAACAAACTTATGGTTACCAGGCCAGGGGTGGGGGGAAAGGTGGGAAATGGGAGGTGGAAGGATAAAGTGGGATTATCAGATACCAACTACTATACGTAAAATAGATAAACCAGGTCCTACTGCATAGCACAGGGAATGATATTCAATATCTTACAATAACCTGTAATGAAAAAGAACATGAAAAGGAATATATGTATGTATAACTGAATCACTACGCTGTACACTAGAAATTAATACAACATTGTAAACCAACTATTCTTCAATTAAAAAAAAAAAACAAGAATGGTCTTTTTAGCAATTGGATAGACATTGGCGGGGGGGATAAAAATCTGATCTGTTCCTCACACCACACACAAAAATAAACTCTAAATGGATCAGAGATTTAAATGAAAAAAAAGAAACGAAACTACACAAGTACTTTTCTAAAAAGCTGAGTTCCTCCTATAAGCTAGGAATTTATAAAAGTCTTTCTAACTAGAACTAAAATACAAACACAAAACTTTTACATGACAGAAAAAATACCACAAGCAAAATCAAAAGAGAGATGATAAATTGGAGAAGATATTTGCAGTATACATCACTGATAAATAGCTAATATCACTACAAACAACTTTCAAAAAGATCAAACATCCTATCGAAAGTGGCTTTTAAACATATGAAAAGACATTCAACTCCACTCATAGTAAGATGAAATGGAAATTAAATGTACACTGAGACACCATTTCTCATTTATCAGACTGCGGAAAATTCAAAAGTTCTACAGTATGCTCTGTTGGCAAGGCTGTAGGGAAACAGGTCCTCCCAGACATTACTAGTGGAAATGCAAAATGGTACAACCACACACAAGCAACCTGGGCAATGTCCAATAAAACTACATAAGCATTTACTCTTTGAAGTAGTGCGCCCACTTCCAGGAGGTTACCCTGAGGATAAACCGGCAACATTAGGAAAATACATAAACACGACGATACTTGGCACAGCATTATTTGTAATGGCAAAATATTGGGAACTTTTTCAATACCCATGCATAAGAGACTGGTTGAATGGTACATACACAAGATAAAGTAGTAAGCATTTGTAAAAATGAATGAGAAATCTCTGTAAACTGATGTGAAGTGATCTCCAAGAGGTACTGATAAATAAAAAATTGCAGAAGAACATATATTGTATGCTACATTTAGTAAGAAAGGGGAAATAAGAAAAAATGCAGGAAAAATTTTCTGCTTATCTTTATAAAAGGAAGGATGAATTAAAAAACAGTAAAGTTGGTTACCTATAAAGGATGGAGTAAATGAGGGACATGGATGGATGTTTTCATCCCATTTTATTTTTTGGAAAAGTAAATAATTTTTTATATATTCAAAAAATTAAATCAACAAGGACATGAAGCTGAAAGAAAACTAAAATGAGTGAACTCAATTGTTATATTTCAAATTAATACCATATCCACACTTAAGTGATAAAAAAGAAAGAAGAAATCCAAGTTAATTATGAGGACAGCACTGATTATATGTACTCACAGGGGCAAGGAGGGAGAACTGCAAACAAATCTTGAACTCTTTCTAGTAAACTTGTTTGTTTCACTGCTATAATGAACCAATTCTGAAATATTTTACATCTATTATTGAGTTGTACAAATAAGTTAATAAGTTAATGTGTTCTTCCTGTGAAAGAAGGGATGTATAAATATGGAAAAGTGGAAAACCAGCAAGAACCCTCAGGAGATGGATTAGAACTAAAGATAGCGGTATGAATAAAGATCTCTAAAATGTGTACATATATGTCTATCAGTATGAATGTCTGTGTTTTATATGCATGTATCAATATAAATGTACATATACATATGCCTATGCTTCCTAGATCTCTCCTCTAAAAAGCCTAGACCCACAGCAATGAGTGCAGTCCACAAGCAATCAGAACACTAGTGCTCAGAGCTTGGTCCTCCAGTTAAGACAATCCAAGCTCTTCAGAGAAATGGTTGACAAGAGCCACAGGGGTAGAACACATCAGAGGTAAGTCTGTGACATCTTGCTTTGCCAGAAAGTAAGGAGGCACTCAAAAATGTGATGGGGGAATGCCTGCACTTTCTACTAACCAAACCTGGACAATCTGGGCACCCAAATAATTGAATAAAGAATGATAAACCATTGAAAAGAGCAGATATCCTTGAGCTCATACCAAGATAAATGAGTGAATGATTAAGTAAGTGAATCAATCAATCAGTCAATCAGAATGGTTTCTGCTTAGAGTAGAATGCTGATGCTAACTGGAAGGAGGGCTGGAATTGGAACGTCAGCGGTTTGCAGTCATTATTTTAAAAAAAACACTGTGCCAGGCAAGAATCATCAATAGATGCTAAATCTAGGTGAAAATTTTGATGCTGAGCAGGGTATTTGCATGATCTTCAAGTGTTTCCCCACTGACTGCTTATTATAGTTACAAGGGGAAGAAAAAAAAAACACTTTTAACTCTTCAGTGGAGAATCTGATAACACTCTGGCTGAATGATCAAAATTAACATTACCAACGTTGCTGCAGGTGTGCTATCCTGAGAAGGCTACAACATCATTCATAAGGTATTCTGTTTGGAATAAATAACCTGAATCTAATCATGAGGAAACAGCAGACAATCCCAAATGAGGAGTGACAGATAGACAGACAGACAGACAAATGAAGGACTGTATCACTCAAAAATGTCAATGTCATAAAACACAAAGAAAGGCTATATAACCATCTGAAATTAAAGAAGGCATAAGAGACATGGCAACTAAATACCATCCTTGGTCCTAGACTGGATTCTCATCGAAGGGAAAAAAATGCTTACATAGGAATATTGCTGGGTTATATGACAAATTTGGAATATGGATGATAGATTAAATACTAGTATTAAATTTACTGAACCTGATGATTGTACTATAGTTATGGAAGAAAGCATCCCTATTAGGAAATATACACTGACATACTTTCAGACATAAATGCAATCTCTGTTCAAACCATTCAGGAAAAATAATTGAGAGAGAGTGCATGTGCGCGTGTGCTGAGAGAGGAAGGGATGGGAAGCACCTGCGTGATAAACAAGGTAAAATGTTAACAGTAGGTGAATCTGGGTAAAGATTATACTATTCTTACTGTTACAACTCTTCCATAAGTTTGAAATTATTCTTAAGTATTTTTAAACCAGACACTTACTAGTTTTCCTGCCATGTTATTCCTATGTTACAGGTGAAGAGGGTGAGGCCTCATGATGTGAAGAAATGAGGAGGAGAGCCCAGTTCGTCTTACTCCAGAGTCAGTGCTGATTTTAACTATCACAATGCACTGCATTTGGGGGGTTAGATTCACCGTCACCTTTAGCTCTAAGATGTCCAAGGTGGTTTGGTCTGCCCTGTTACCTTCTGAAATTCTCTCCTGTCTTTCCCGTTCCCCCAGCTGCAGGCCCCAGTCGCTACAGCTGCATCCTGTCGCTGGCTCTCCAGCACACAGTGCACTGGCCAAGTTAACTTTTTACAGATCCCTTGGGAAAATCCAATGTTCTGGATTTTAGCTCTCATCCATTTACTGGGATATACTACATTCCAATAAGCACCTAGAGGGCAGACCTGTATCTTTCTCACTATTATATGCCCGAGGTCAAGTGTAGAGCCTACTTTATTTAGGGATTTCAGTTCCCACTCATTGTACTGAAATGTTTAACTTGCTTCATCGCTCTTGGGTTCCCTCATTCTTGCCAACACTGGGAACACTCAATTTCCTTCCTACCATTTGCCACCAAATTTGACTGGGATCTAGTCAACATTCACTTTCTAAAAGATGCTGTCTCAATTTCAGCTCTGGAAATGTCTGCCACACTCAATTCCTTCAGTACACAACGGCTGTACCGGTATCTTTTGCACTTAAATAACAATATTGGAAAGTGTGTTTTATGTGGCATAACATCATGAGAATTTCAAAAGTTTGCTTCATCTCTTATTTTGATTAAGAAAAACAAATACTGGAAAGAAGCCAGAGTGTGCATATGCTAAAAGAAAAGATAATAATGGTTGTGTTAAAAAAATGAAAACACAAGGATGCTGGATGCTATGGTCAAGTAAATTTGGAAAATGCTAAATTGAATTAGGTTACGCTAAGTTCTCTGATCTTTTAACACAGACCAATGTACACTGCGATTCTGCTAGAGAGGCGCCAAGTGTACAGTGCTATCCACTTCCTTCCAGGCACTCATTATACTCAGAGCATGTCCCGCAAAATACGTACCATAGAATATACTTTGGAAATGCTGACTACACTATTACTGAGAGAAAACATCAGAATATCGTGAACTTGATGAGACAATTAAAAACCAAGAGAAACCAACTGCTTACCATTAGCAGTCATGTGAAGCATCCCACGTATAGTACAGAGTAGTTACTGATTCCAATTGTAATTACTTAATGACCAAAACTCTGTGAGTTCCAGATCAAATACTTTTCTACTTCGGGGCCCCTGTAAAATTCTGATGTGAACTTCCTAATGCCTCCTCCGGCTCCTGAACTGCAGATGACAAATTCCAACTGGCACCCCACAACTGAAACACACACATACAGAGCCAGTGAGAAGCCATTATAACAGTGCTTCTCAAATTTTAATGTGGATACAAATCACCAGGGAACTTTGATTAAAATGCAGATTCTGATATAGTCGGGAGTGGGGTTAGCCCAATATTCTGTATTTCTAGCAAGCTCTCAGGTAGCATCAGTGCTGTTGAAGTAGGGGCTTCATTTTGGGTGAGTATTGGGCACTTTACGACAAAAGAGAGGCCCCTAACTTGTAAGTATCCAAAAGCTTTCTTTCAAACTGCTTTTCACAGGTCTAATTCTCCCAAACGAAAACAAGCTTTCATTCATTTATAAAAATAGAAACTGTGTACAATAAAAAGAAGACACTAAAATCATTATCATCTGCTACCAATTATTTTTCTTTAGAAATGGCAGTTTCCAGCAGATAGCCATAAAAGTACATGCATTTATACAAAATCACTTTTTAATCTAAATCCCCATTCTATTTCTATTTCCAAATGCCCACACCAATGACACAAAAACGCCTTGACATCTATGGTGCTCAGGAATTGTCTCCACTTTTAGTGATTACAAGGCTGCAAATAGAAACTATTATCGCCATGCCTCCACCCAAAAAAGACATATAAAGCCAGCATCTTTCTCAATGATTTACTGAAAGCAGCAGCTCATTTTAATAAAACCGTCCCAAAACATAAAATTGATTGAGCCAACTGCTGTGGTGGGCATACACAACAGCTGATCAAAATCATTCAAGATTTTTATTCTTACAGATTTTCTTTCAGGCTTTGAGAATTTTTCCCATCCTGTATTTTTCTTTTGCTATTGAAATCACTGCATTAGAGAAAAAAGGACCTTTAAAATCTATGGAATAAAGTTTTAAACTACAAAGTCAGTCAGTTCAAGAAAATAATAAACCAAATCATATACAACTTAATGCACATACTAAACCTAATAACTACCTTTCTAGAACGTGTTTTGGGTAACAAAAATTAAGAGTTTAAACTGAGTCACCTCTTGCATTGTCAAAAACTGTGTGGCTTTTCCTAGGTTATAGAACTGCCACTTAGCAAGTGTTACAACATCACACAGGGTGCATTACTCTAGCTCCTTACAAAGGAAAACTTAGTACCATTAGAAATGTTTCCCTTTGTAAGTGGATTTCTTGATATTAAACACTTTCAGATTTTATTTCATTAAAAGACAAAGACATTTATCCTTTCACTGCATGTTAAGTGATGCCTTTATTTGACTTTCCATAAGAAAGTAATTTTATAGTATTTTCGTCACAGTGAAGGACAAAGATAAGCCAACTGTTTAGATCCCTCTCCTTCATGTTGTGTCTTTGATCACTAACAATGCTGCGTGAACAGCCAACAGAAGGCTGACATTTCATAAAATATGCAGTGATAAAAACTAATACTGTAGCATCTGGGAGCGATATATAAAATGCAGAAATACACCTAATAACTGTGATCTTAAATTACAAGTTACTAAAAGCTAAATAAAAAGCATACCTAAGAATAAAGAAGTGGCAAGATTACAAAGAGTTTTTTTGTACTCCCATTTCTAAAAACAAAGTTTTCAAAATAATTTCAGTCTATAACACTTTTCCTGCTATTCTACACTTAAAAGCCAGCCACCTTCTAAGAACAGGGCTTCTGTCCTAAATACCTTTCAGCAATCAAATACATTACAAAATCTTCACTGAAAGGGAATGGAGAAAATGCAAAGGAAATTCCTTTTTCTTAGATACTTAAAAATGTCAGAACTGATGATAAAGCAGCTATATATCACTTTTAAGACATGATGCCAGAGACCATCACCAAAATAAGTTTAAAAAACTGCAACAATCTAAACAAATCCACTCTTACGTCTGTACTTATACATCTTCTCACAATCTAAGCCTTAAATTTAAGTCCTTGGTGCATGACAGCAAAGTAAACTGTGCTCAAATATGTTTAAATAATTTTAACTTTACTACTAAACATTTGTTTTTTAATAGTGGGATGCAAGTAAGGCACTCAATAAAGACCATCCAAGAGCAATGATGTGAATTATCTTCATAGCATTTAGTTTAATATTCCACCTACATCCATCAAAATCACAGTCCAGCAGAAGTGTTTTTATTGTGTTTTTTTTAATATATACGCTAAGGGGAAGCAAAAAAATAAAAGCTATATTCAGTACTTCAAGAACTCTGAATTATACTTCGACTAAAGAAAATACACAACAGTTAAGTATGTGGGAGGCAATTGTCCTTGTGCTTATAATTAGCATCTGAATTTAGGGGTTTCACTGCTTAATGCACACCCACCCGCCTGTTATTCTTACCAGGGCTTTTTATGTCACTTAATGGAGATAAATACTCTTTTCCCTCCTCATATTTACATCAACGCTACTTAATTTTTTTAAAGCTGTTATAATAGGTTAAACTGCAGTCTCAACATCACTCTTCATCTCCCGCTGGACAGAGAACGGCATTACAGGACTGAGACTAGAGAAGGCATATTTACATTCACAATGTTCCTAACTATAACATTTATGTAAATTATGATTTTACATTTGCAAATACAATAACTTTTCGTTTCACTGCATACTTTGCCATTCTTTCAACATTAACTTTCTATGGTTATTACAATCTCAAAAAACCATACCTATGAAACAGATGATGCTATGCAAGCCATTGGAAGAAACACTTAAAGCTAAAATAATAATGTGTCTAATAATGTATTTAATTTTAATCTAATCCTATTCTCCTACAAAAGAGAGCTTTAGTATATTAAATAAGAACTTTTAATAGGTTTGAGTTTAGGGAATCTTCCTTTAAAAACTATTTTCATTATCATTTAGTTATTTCACATCAGTTTAGATATCATATAAGTGATATAAAAATTTACAATTGTTTTAATGTCAAAAATATGCGAATAATGCTTTTCATTATTTTGTCTATTGAATTTACCCAGACATAGAGAATATCAGTATTATGTACATTTAGAAGAAAATAATTGTTTTACCACTTGAAAACCTATGATTTCAAGAGTAATTTATCTTGAATCAAAATTTGTTTTTAAAGTAAGAAAAATTAAACATACCAATAAGAGCAGAGAAAAAAAGGAGGCAATTTTCTGGTTTTTCACTTGTCAAAAAAGTAACAAACCACATCCCTCAACTCCAATTAAACAGGTACCATTAAATTAGGTGTCGAATATTTATCTCTCCCTTCTAGAATGTAAAGTCCATGAATACAGGCTCCATACCTCTTTTGTTTACCTCATTTAGCAATTAATATTTGTGGAAATAATGCAGAGCAAATAGCAATTTATCATTTGAGATTTGTAATGAACAATACTTAGTCCATAAGAGAGATATAAAGAAATATAACATGGTTCCTGATTTCACGACACTTAAAATCCTGTTAGCAATACAGAACCTAAACCCAACTAAAAACAAGTAATAGTGCAAAACACTATTATGTAGAATGTGCCGCAGGAGAGGCAACAAATGGAAACAGGAGTTCAGAGAAGGGTGAGATCACAGGAGACCACACTGTTCAGGAAGGTTTCACAAGTGTGCAGGACATGAGCTGCAAGTTAGGAAAAACGCATGTCAGCTTTAGATGAGCATAAATAAAGTACGAGGGACTTCAAGGACAAAAAGGAGAAGAGATTAAAGAATACTGTGAAATAAGGAAGAACATGCAAATGTAGGAAAGTTCTCAGTATGCTGGGACCATCTTGACAGAAATGGGACAATTTCCGTTACTCACTAATGGAAGATAAAGCTAAATGGTAAATTAGGACAACTTTATGGGAGAACCTTGAAAATCAGGCTAGATATTCCAAATTTCAATCTATAGACAAACGGGGCCATTAAAGGTTCCTAAACAGGTGAATGAGAGTAAAAGCAATGCTTTAGAAGGTTAGTCTGACAACAATACATGGGGTGGATTTCAAGACAGCAAGGATAGCAAATACTTCAGGTTCGAGGAGCAAAAACTTCTTAAGTATTCAGGAATACGGCTGTAGAGGAGTGGATGGGGCTGTTATCAGTGTTTGTAACTGCTCAGCTGTATAATTATTTAAAGGGTTTTTCTCATGCTCTTCCTGACTTGGGTTGGACTAGAAATGAGGGAGGCTTGGGTGGTCCACCCAGCACCCCTGTGGTGCTGGTGCCGCATGCAGGGCTCTTGCCCTCAGTGCCCTGCTCCTGACCCCAGTACCATCCTTTTGACTCCTTGAGGTTTCCTTGTATCCTACTGCTTGAGCTGCAGGCCTTAGCCTGCTTAAAAGGCTAAAAGCATTTATCAAGTCTGACTTAAACTGCACACGTTTTCCTCTAGAGCTCTTTTCCACAGAGCCCCTTCCTATTCATCCTTTGTTCTAGGTACAAGAATATTAGGAGAGCTCTAAAGCCAGCCATGAACTTCACACCCAGCAGAGGGAAGGGAACCCCTGCATCTGCAAAAATAACAACTTTGCAACAATTTGTTACCCTGTATACAATCTCTATAAAAACCAGTTCCACCCCTTGAACTCTTGAATTTTTACTATAAAAACACCTGCCTTCTCTCCCCATAAGGCTTATGGTCTTAGAGGCAGTAGCCCACTGTGACCTCCTGTGCCTGGCAAAGAAATACAGCTGCCTTTTCTACTTCATCCAAAACTCTGTTCTTGAGTCTCAATTTGGTAAGTGGGGTATGAAGGCCATGTTTCAGCAACAAGGCTGGCTTTTGAGGATGGTAAGGAACTGGTAGGAGCAAAAACGACTATGACTATTAGCTAATTAGATGTGACAGGTAAGGGAGACACAGGCAATGAATTCCTAGGTCTAAGATAAAGACCCTAAAGGATAATGGGAGAGAAGCTAAGAATGGCTGAACTTTACTGGGGGAAAAAAAAAGGTCAAAGGCAAAATGATGCTTTCAGTTCTAGACATTCACTGTGTTTCAAGACAGTAAGAAGCAGAGAGATGGAAATATGAAAATGAGCTCAAATGCAGAGTTACAGATGTTAGAGTGCTCTCTGAAGATGTAATAGTGCAAATCTGGGAAAGGAAGAGTAAAGAGCAGAGACTGAAGATTATACCACACTTTTTAACAAATTCTATAAACATATCTGTGGAAATTAACTCAAATAAAATGAAACGGAATGACTGGCTGAACTAGATAGTTCAGTCCAGAAGGAATGACTCAAGAAAGAAGAACACTGCCCTCAGAGGGCACTCGCAGAAACCTTACCCAAGCAGGGTCAGATTGAGCACTGCAAGGAACCAGCATTTGTAAATATTCTGTTTTTCTTTTTGTTTTAGAGAGAGAAAATATTAGTATATAAACTTCGTATCTGAGGAAACCATAAAACTTTTAAATACATAACTTCCTGTTGCATTGTTTCACTAAAAGAAAAGATCAGGACATCTTTCTTTTAAAATTTCCTAGTTCTAGAATGCATGTAAATGCACATAAAAGACTAAGACAAACCATACTCATCTGTTCTTTATCCTTTATATAAGTTACATCCCTCCCCCAACTTTTCATATCTGTGTTACTTCTTATTACTGTTTTCTGAGGTTTCAGTCAGTATCTATGTAAACTAGGTGTTCTATTTTGATATTCCCTAATTTCAACAAAATGTTCCAATAAGAAAAAACTATCTAACAGGTATTGTACATGTTTTTAAAAGGAACACACAACCCAACTGGAGGCTAACTTACGGGGCAGTTTACAGAAGAACACACGAGTTCGCAAGGGAAGCAGAAACGAAGAAGAATGCCCAGTGCCCAGCGCAGCCACCCCGGGCCTGGGACAGAGAACAGCAGCCCAGACCTCAGATAAAGAGGCTCAGAACACCAGACGCAAATGTCAGCGTATGATAAGGTTTTTAAAAGTTGTTTTCCAGAGTGCACTTTATCTGAAGAACCCTGAAAATAATTTAATTGTGACAAGATTGAGGGATTCCGACAGAAAGGGAAAAGCTTTCTGAGGTGTGATCTTCGCGCCAACACAGGAAGAGGAGACACTCATTCATCAGCGCCAGCACGCTGGCTCGGATAAGTACATGAATGTGTGCACTCCACGTGGGTGTCACACTCCTCTAAAAGGTATTTAAGCTAATCAATAAGTCAGATATGTTCTTAAAAAATGCTAAGTGGTTGTTTATATGTGTGAGACTGCTGTATGGCATATTAATGTACTTTTCCTGTATGATAGTGAACTTGGTGATGATAAATACGTGCTGCGTCTGCCGCCTACATGTTCACTGACAGCAAATGGAGTGTAAAACTGGCATTGTAAACTGCAAAGAAAGGAATTAATTGTAGAGGCAGGTAGCACTGGTTTTATATCTCGTGCATTACTTACTAAATCAAAACTCTGATGGATTCACTATTACATTAAGGACTCAAGCACATATAAATTAGCAAGCATCAAATACCTACTTAGCTTATTAAAATAAGATATAGGGTTAAAAATCATAAATTGGTCCTTCTTTAGATTGTCCAAGGAACAAATTAATCCATTTGAATACAAATTATATTGTGTGCTTTGGGAAAAATTCCAGACTACAAATTTAAGTTGAAGAGTAGACATAAATGGCAGTTGGTCTTTAGATACACATAAAATATGTAATTGTTTTCTTCAATTAATGTAGTTTCAATAAGTAAAATTTTTCAAAAATGTGAAACAAAAACATACAAGTAATTACTTTATTAAAAGGCACCTGTACTAGTAAAATTGTTTCTATAATATAAAACCAGCCCCTCTGAAAAAAAAAAATCGGCAGCTATTTAAATGAATGCAATGCCCGGCTATCAGTCTTCAGTATAAAATAAAGTCTACAGATAGAGACGGGAAAACGCTTGCCTTAATCCCTCCTCTTCCCATGCAACAGTCTAAGGACAGTGTCAGCACAAGCAGCAGCACAAATTTAGATGCGACAACCTCAGGATTCAGCAATTACCTTGTCACCAAACACAGAGGAACATCAGAATGGCTGGCTTCCGAATAAAAGACTAAAAGAATGCTGTCCACCATCACACTATAAAACATGTGGCTTCTTTATCTGTAAATAATGGGCAAAAGAGAAATGACATACACTTCCTTCTTGCTGACTTCTAACAAGTGAGCCAGGAAAACTCTTCGTGACCTCTGCAAAAGTGTCAAAGGGAAGCAGGAGAGGAAATAGAAAAGAAAAGAACTGAAACACAAATTTAAAAGAGAGGGAGGAAGAAATCTGAGTTTCGGTTTTTATTTATATTTTAAATAATTCAACTGGCTACTCAGAAACTAGATGACCATATAATTTAGTGGCCAAACTGGGATATTCCTAAGAGTGAGAAGGGGCTGTGGAAGGCAGAATAATGCACCCACTCCCGCAAAGATGCCCATGTCTTAATCCCTAGAACCTGTGAATATGTTACCTGACACAGCAAAAGGGACTCTGAAGATGTGATTACAGTTACGGACCTTGAGCTAGGAGTCCCCTGGATTCTCCTAGTGAGTTGACGCTAATCATGTGAGTCAGAAAGAAAGATGCTCTGAGAAAAGAAGGATGCATCAGACAGATGCAAATGAGAAGGATTCAAGCTGCTGTTGCTAGCTTGGAAACTGGAGAGGGGTGCCATGAGCCAAGATGCAGCTCCCAACGAAGCCAGAAAGGCCTCGTGGTTTATAGGCAACAACAAAAAGAGACCAAGGTCCTACAACCACAAGGAACTGAACTTTGCTCACAAACTGAAAGAACAGGTAGTAGATTCTCTAATGTCTTGATTTTAGCCTGGTGAGATTTACATTAGACTTCTCACCTATACAACTATATAATTAAAAATTCTTGTTGTTTTAAAGCAATATATTTGCGATAATTTGCCTAGGAACAAAAAAAAAAAAAAAAAAAAAAAAAAGACTAATCCAAGGTGCTAAAAAAGAATTAAGGCAGGAGAGCAGGCATTCAGAGGACTGCCTCACCAAATCGGGCTTACGATCACCCTACTCAGAACTTGCACCCACACGCACAATGCACTAGTACATGTTTCTGAAGAGAGTAATTTTACCCAATACAGAGTTCAAGCTTTTTACCTTAACAGTGGAAAACTGTAATCCAAATCATTTTTAGCTAACATGTGTTGACTAATTTCCAGGAAAGAATTAAACCCCACAAGAAGGAGCAAATGTTCATCAGGCACCTTTTCCCCCCATAACAATTAAGGCTTCATTTCAAGTATCAATATATACTTTCTTTCATTCTGTATTATATCATATCCCTACTTTCCTATTTTCTAATGAAATCTTTCACCATCTCTGGTAACAATCCAAAAGCAAATAAAACAGGGAAAGGTATGACATGCGTTTCTGAAAAGCCCCTTTCCTGTGCATGTTAGAAACGACTCACTCTAATTTAGGCAGAGAAGGCCAGAGATATGTTTTAATAGAAGAGGTAAATGTTCTATGTAGGCTGAATCTTAGGCTCTCCTTTAAGATGGAAAAAGCAATGCTCTTAAGAAAACAGAGCTAGGGGTCTGGATGAAGCAGCATTTTACCATTCAACACAAGTTACTCCTAAAGAGATTTGCATTCTGTTAAGCTTGAAAGACCATTTCTAGAATAATATACTAGAGAATACATTCATTCTAAAACTGAATATAAATGTTTCTTTGAATTCAATGTAATTCTCACTAAATTTAATTTAAAATTAAATATAAAATTATTAGACATTGAATATATCTCCCCAATAACACATTTTTAAGCAATATTTTCTCTTTCGTACTTAGTATAAGCATGACTAATTTCTATTCCCAAGATTAGTTAACAACAAAAAAAACTGTCAACTACACTTTTCTCTTTTTAAATCTGCTGAGGTCCTCTGGTATGTAGCACAGAGCCTGGCTCTTATTAGGAACTCAATAATCACTGAACGAGTCAGCCTTCTTAACTGTGATGGTTAATTTCTGTATCAACCTGGCTAGGCCACAGTATCCAGGTATTTGGTTAAACCTTTCTCGAGATGTTTCTGTGAAGGTATTTTTTAGATGAGATTAACATCTAAATCAATAGACTGAATAAAACAGATTACAGGATTTACTGGGGGTGGGCCTCACCAAACTGGTTAGAGGCCTTAATTTAAAAAGGTCTGATCTCCCCTGAAGAACAGGGAATTCTGCCAGCAGTCTAGTCTGCCTTTGGAACTGCCTTTGAACTGCAACATCAGCTCTGGCCTGTTGGCCTAACCTGCAGATTTTGGACTTGTCAGCCTCCATAACCACTCCATTGTGAGTCAGTTCCTTAAAATCTCTCTCACTCTCTCTCTCTCGATCTTTCTAAACACACACACACACACACACACACACACACACACACACACACACACACAGAGCTTATTAGTCATGTTTCTCTGGGAAAACCCAATACATCAGTCTTATCAATGAACTGGAGTTAGATCACAAGACATAGCCTATTCCCTCTCCTTAACCAAGCATAACCTTTTCAGTGTAAATTTATGGAAGAGTTGTCCAAAAAAGAACTGCAATGATACCTAAAGAACGTTTTCTAACAGCATATCTCAGAAAAAGGGTGAGTTTTGGGGGAAGGATCAATCTTGTGCTAAATTCAAGTGTGTTTAAGTACACTTACTCAAGTGCTTGCACACTTACCAATCTAAGATAGTAAGTCACTAAATATCCATTGACAGATGACTGGATAAAGAAGTTGTGGCATATTTATATAATGGGATACTATTCAGCCATAAAAAAGAATAAAATAATGCCATTTGTAGCAACATGGATGGACCCAGAGATTGTCATTCTAAGTGAAATGAGCCAGAAAGAGAAAGAAAAATACCATGCGATATCACTTATATGTGGAATCTAAAAAAAAGACAAACAAACTTAATTTGCAAAACAGAAACAGACTCTCAGACACAGAGGACAAACTTGTGATCACCAGTGGGGGAAGAGGGTGGGAAGGGTTAAACTGGGAGTTCAAGATTTGCAGATATTAACTCCTATATATAAAACAGATAAACAAGTTTGTGCTGTATAGCACAGGGAACTATATTTGATATCTTGTAGTAACTTATGGTGAAAAAGAATATGAAAATGAATATATGTATGTTCATATATGACTGAAGCACTGTGCTATACACCAGAAATTGACACAACATTGTAAACTGACTGTACTTCAATAAAAATAAATATATACCAAAAAACAAAAAAAGATAGTAAGTCAGCTCTCTTAAGCTTAGGCTACATCAAATCCTAGACATGCAGGAAAAAGGTACAGAACTATTAGTATTCATCCCAAACTGTCTATTCCAGCAACAGCAGATAGGTTTTCATCCCTGGAAACTCTGGTTGACCAGTAATGGCTCCCTAAAGCTAAGAACATTCTGAAACCGCCTTGTGGTTAAGCCAGAAAGTACACCACGAGTGGAGGTCTGCAACAAGCAAAGGAAAGGGGGTGCACGGAGGCTGCACGTTCACCATCCCTGCTTCAGCCAATTCTGCACTCTGCTGAGAGCAAGGTTACACAACTGGCCCTCTTTCTTCTTGACCATGGTGAGGTAGCAATTAGATATAAAGCTCCTTCTATGTGAGATTCTGTTAAAGAAATAAAATAGGTCCACTAGGCACAGGACAGTCTGCTAAAGTACAAAAATTCACGAACAGTCCCTGCCTAAAAGACTGGAGACACAATCCCACACCCACACTTCACCATTCCTATGCTTTCATCCATTTACTTAAGTTGACAATTATTAAAACTTAGAAGTATGTAAATGAAATTACTCATACATGGAGGGAATGTTAAAAAAAACCCATCTGCAAAGACAGTTAAGGTCTTATTACTAAAGTATTCTTGAGAGGGTTATTACTTTTGAGGGTATCAGGGATTGTAACAATTTACCAATTACTTTTTTAAAAGGCCAAATCAATACCCTCAAGCCAAGAGAATCCCATGATACCATTAAAAATTATTCACGAAATATGTACAAACTACATTCTGAGTAGATGGTAGCCATGCAGTACACATAGTAGTTGAGAGCATGACTTTCAGAGCCCAAAAGCCTGAGTTTGCACTCTGGCTATTGTGTTTTAGGAAAAGTTACTTCAGTCTCCGAGCCTCAGCAACTTCATCTGTAAAGTGGGGATCTAACTCTTAAAGTAGTTGGGAGGATTAAATGAGAGATCTGCATCAAGTGCTTAGAACTACCAGTGTCTGGCACTTAGTAAGTGCTCGTTCAATGTTATTTGCTACCTACCCTCCTCGTCTTCTTCCTCCTCCCCCTTCCTCTTCCTCCTCCTCCCCTTACTACTAACCCTTCTGTATTCTTTTCTTTCCAATGTAATAAGGCCACCTTTGCAACATTTCTTGGCATCTGCTTCCCAGAGCATTTTTTTTTTCCTTACACAGTTTGCTGGAATATTTTATTTGTGGCTGGCTCTGACTTTATGTTAATTGTGCTTTTTGTTTCCTGCAAAAATGCAGTGCCTTACTATTGCTGTATTTAGAATTGTAAATTTCAAAATCTATAAATAAAAAGTTAAAATAAATAATTTTACAGGAAGCTAGTCCTGATTATAAATGCAGACTAATGACTTTTTCCCCCACAAAAAAATAAAAAGAAATGATTTGAAATGGCCCAAAATCTGATGCTTGCGAACAGTATTACATAGTATTACTTTTTTTTATTGGTTCAAAATCAGATATTATTAATCATTAAGTAAGATCTCAATGAGTTAGTTTGTACAGATTTGGGGTTTGTGATATAAACTTCATCAATTCGGTTAACCGTGTTTTAACATTTAAATATTTTTTATATTTGTTTTTTCACAACTACAACTCACAACACCCTTTCACAGGCATATTTTCATCAAAAAATCAGAGCCGACAGAGCTTGACCATCGTGTTCCAAGCACAGTGCTCGACGGGTCTCCAGGAGGCGCTGTTCACAGATCTGAAGTGGAGTCAGGCAACCTGCCCTGGCACTTCAGTATTATCATACATACATGACCATGTTTAGTTGATGTAATCCTCACAAACCACATAATGTAGAGTTATTCTTAACATCAATATTTTATAGATGAGGAAAAAAGATTCAGAAAGACAAACTGACTTGTTTAAAATCCCAGGGAGAGTAGGAGGCAGAGTTAGAACCAAACCCCCATCAACTTCCCAATCCACCCCAAGTTTTAAACTGAATGAATGTATCTTATAACATTAAAATTATGTATTTTCAATATAAAGCCTACATTCCTCATAAAAAATAAATTAAAATTACAAATACTTTCTTCCACCTACTATTAATGGTTCCTTTAGACACTATAACGTGCAAAAGAATAAATGAGACTTTAGGCAATTTGTTTCCTACAGACATCCTGTAGTACTTAAACACAGAAAAAAATTAGCCTTCCCTTCTGCCCGCAGCCAACTGCATGCACATGGTTACTTCTCCAGAGTTCAGAGTATGCAAACCAAATCTACTTTTTTTAATACGAAAAGACATCTTATTATTTTCCTATGTAACATATTAATGAATATACTCAATTGCATTTTCTCAAATGGTAAATAAGGTGCAGGATTACATTTCTCTGAGTCCTGAAAATCTCAATGTCATCTGTCTTTTGGAGACTCCAGTTCCCTACGACATCTGTGACACTGTCTATAAGGATACCAACGGTGCTTAGTAGTAAAGAGCACTTTGCTAAGTTGTTCTGTTGTGGGTCCTTGCTCAAAGTGTTCGCCTTCTTCTTCTAATCTAGTTTTTAGTGCTCAGTCATGTGTTTCTTCATTACCGTGCACAGGATCTGGCCGAGGGATAGGTTTTGTGTGTTCAAAGGAAATGTCCACAGAAGGGTGATAGCATACTATTGTCTTGCCATCAGTTGTCGAAGCAAGCTCTACTTTGCAATTACAGTTATCTGGACGAGAAGAACACGTGGATTTATAACAAACACAGTATAAGGCTCTGTTCTGACCTGGAAGTACACGTTTAAAGACAGTCCTGCATGATATCGCCCATTTTACTGCTGCTAATGCCATGGTGAATCAAGATGCTTATCATGCAGTATGAAATAAGATGATCTAAAGAGAAAGTGCCTTTAACATCTGCTTCTAGGCATACCTCTTCGCATCCCTGCACAGTGGCCCACTGCGAGCCTGCCACCTTACCTCAACCCGGGTCTCAGGAGACATGGCTCCATGTGCCTTTTGGCTTGCGGGGCACTCTGGGAAAATATAACCAAATCTGCTTTTATAAATGACTTTGAAAACGCACTGACTGGGCTAAACATAACATGCCTTGATGAGGATAAGAGGAACCACTTATTAAACCAGTAAAAACACAACATTTTTAAAGTACACCTTTCTGTCAAAGAGGGTTAAGGGGGTATATTAAAACAAATAATTGTAACAATGTAAAATCATCAACTTTTTAACAAAGCAGAAGCCATTGATTTCAGTATGTGTATTCCAATAAATATATTCATATGTACTCCTCTAAAGAGTATGTTTTAAGCTGGCTAATGACACAAATTGGCTATGCCATTAAATTATCTTTACAATATAAATAATACTAATAAATGTATTTTGGAAATATTTTCTGGCTAGAATAATTTTTATAAGATTGCTAAGAATTATATGCCAGAAACAGGAGACTTCTTCATTCACTCTCTCTATTCCTTTAATTTCAAATTATTAGGAAAAAAAAAAAAACTGTCAACTCTCTAAGGAATGTTCCAGGGGCTACGTGCGCCCAGCCATCACTAAAATCCACCCTGCTGCTGACACACAATGCAACAAATCTAGGCATGGAAATACTCAGAGTATTGTCACATTGCCAAATATGAAATGTGAGATGCACTTAATTACAAGTACAGATTTGTAGAAAGGAGTTACTTCTCCAGAAAACTGCCACTTTTGATGGTTTGGAGTCTAAATATTCAACCCTAAAGTTGCATTATTATGAACATCTGAATTTTACATTTAATGTGGAAGTCCACCTTACACAGTCTCCATGTTCATTCAGTCAGTCAGTCAGTATGAATTTATCACCAGGCTTTATTAGATGGACATTTTTCGTGAAAAGTAACAGAGCCACTGATCTCAATAAGTTCAGTCTGGTAGTGGTTATTTGCAACAGTAGGCATAAACCTCCTCTGTGTAAGTAGAAATAATGCTTTTCCATATAGACAGTGGCACTGCAGATTTTTATTTATAAAGGCTACTGTGCAGCTCTAATCTCAAATGGCTGACAAGTGATCTGCTTTACTTACAAAATAGAACAGAAAGTTGATTCTGTGTCCCACTTTCCAGAGATTTCTTCTCTTAGCTGAAACCCATTTAAAGTGTGGTGGTTTGTATGAAAAAGGACAAACTTTGGAAACCCTGTATTACCTGTATTTCACACGTTGGAAACAAGCGACCACATTTTTGTGCATGTGTGTAAACTCATGATGGAACAGAATCCCAGATACCTCCTATTTATTCACTCTGGTGTCGCTTTCAGATGTCATCTATTGCTAATCTTCAAATTCTTCCATAGGTTGGTTCAGTGACTACAGCAGAGATCAACTAACATCTCTATACAACTTAAGACAACTTGGGCATTTCTACAATTGCTACTAAAAGATGATTATGGGAAATGCTGCAACAAATGGTAGTCAGCAACAGGGCACTGAGAAAATTTGTTGTAATAGATGTCTAACCTGAACTTTGTCCAAAGTAATTATTTTTAAAACCAAAGATACCTCGTTATAATAGAGGAGCACCTTTCACAGTCTCACAGAAGCATGAGAGCACTAGACCAGACTTCCAGAAGAATGGGCTTTTTAAAACATTTTACTCTAAAATAATGTTATGCTTAAAGTTGCAAAAACAGTAGAGTTCCTATATACTGCTCACCGAGGCGCCTCTAATGCTAACATCATGTGTAATTACAGTACAGGTATCAAAGCCACAAAGTTAACATGGGTTCAACACTGCCAGCTTTATCTCCTGCAAAGTCACTATTTTTCCCTTTGTGATTATTAAATGTCTTGGAGAGATACTTTTAGACTGCAAATACGCTGTTTGTCCTCAAACTTTCCCCCTATTTTTGGCATCCAGGAATGGATCCTGCCTACAACTATTACTGTGGCGTTTACCATGGTGATTTACTATTTCCCTCATTCCTTCTCCATTTATTCATTGTAATTCAGAAGAATAGTTTTTAGACTACATCAAACACCAAGGTCCCAATAAATAATCAGAAGGCTGAAGCCAAAAGACAAAAACAATCAATGTCCTGGACAACAGTATTCCATCTTGAGCTAATGACCTCAACTCACCGAATCAGATGTCTAGCAGTTCCCTTCTGAAGGATCTGTGTCTGAGTAAGTTGTTAATGACATCTGTCAGCAGCTGTAGTGTTTTGTTTCACATAATTGTAGCCTCATTTTTTATCGCAAGTAATGCATCACGATGCATATTTAAGGTTTTCCAAATAAAGAGTCTTGAGTAATCTATTTTAAAGTAGCTAATACCACAGCACATTTGAGGCTAAGGGGTAAGCGTTCCTCGGAAACCAAAACAACAAGGACAGCAAATATTCTGCCCCTGCAAATCTAATCTCATTCCTCAACCTGAAACCTCACCGCATGAGCAGTCACACTGGTACGGATCAGAGATCTCTCAGAACGGTGAATTCCAAAGCTCTGCTTTTCAAGACACTATTTTTCCTATGACAGGATACAGACATGACACATAACCTTATTCACATACTCTTTCACACACACACAAAAATACCTGCAAATCTCATGCTAAAAGATTTCAAGCTTATTTCTAAATGTTTCCAGAGAATGCCTTATTTATCAAAACTTTCTTCTCCTTGTTTGTTCATTAAATACTGCAGCTTTACATAGAGGTCAAAAAATGTCAACCAATTATTGTATAAGAGACGTCCTATTTTTTAATATTTAAAGCTGCCCAGAATACTCAGAATTACTTTAATAGACAACAATACACTACTGTTTATTCTCAAGTATACCTCTACCATTATAAGGGTATCATTTTAATTTAGTTTTTCAAACTAAAACCTCAGTAAACTAGCAACAAGCACAGTGACTAACACATAGCAAATACTCAAGTATTTTTTAGTAAAGAATTAGGGACAAACAACACACATATAATATAGAATTGACACAGGTCCGTAATTCCTTTTGGACTACTTCCACCGCAGGCTGAAAGTTCAAGCATATCTCTTCTTCCGCACATTCAAAAACCTATACATTTTAGTTATTTCTTAAGAAAGACATTAAAATGACTTAGATTATAATCTAAATGACATGGAAATACGTCCTTGAAGTTTATCACCCCCAAACTACAATATATTTGTAAAGGACAACAAATCACATTTTAAAGTGATTTATTTTCACACTGGATATTTGGGTGATAAAAATAGATGAGAAAACAGGAAATGCCACTCATATTTCTGATTTTACAAATTACTGTCATGATGAGTCCTAGAAACTCTTACAGGATTATGGCTGTAGGATTTATGATGACTTCACCTTTGGTTACAGACCTTAATTTATTAAATAACAAGCACAACAACTCTTGGTCTAACACATGGTCATGAAGGAGATTTTATTTAAGAGTCTTAACTGTTACTTGGAGCAGTGGACAAGCCACGGTGGTCACCTTCTGGCAGCTGCAGAGAAGAGTGTACAACGTACCTAATTTCTATCTCCAAATTTCTATTTGAAAATAAATATTTATTTAATATAGAATATTGCTAGTTTGTGCTCTAAAACATGGCTTCTCATTAGTGGACATGTATTTTAGACTTGAGTGGAAAGGAGGAGGTTGGTGTGCACTGGTCAGTCTATGATTAGGAAAGAAAACTGCTGTAAATCCTTCCTATTTTCTCAGATCCCAAATGACCAGAGGATATTTCTAACCAGCAGGGGGAGATGAGGAGGAGAGTAGTAAGACAAAGAACAGGCTATAGGCAAGAAAAGCAGTTATAATTATAGCTGGGAACACAGAATTTGTTCAAGGAAGTCTACTGTATAATTATATTTGAAAATTTAGCAAGATGCCCAGAGGCTGACTCGCAGCTGTCAGGAACTGGTAACTCTACTTCTGTTCAAGCAGCGACCACTCCAGCTACTAAATCCACTATCTAGACGTTACTAGAACTGACATTTAGAGTAAAGGGTTAGATCCTCTCAAGAGATTTTGTTTCTATAATGGATGAAGGCATCCATTTCAGCAAAGCAAAGCTCTCTTTAGCTTCCTTCTCAGCCCTGGCTCTCCTCGCTCTCTCCTCTCTGCCTAGAAAAACCCAGACATTCTCTTGGCAAAGCCCTTACCTAGATGCACATCTCTTCCCTGAATTCTGACTAGATCACGGAGCCACGTGGCTATCACCTCAATTCCCGACTCAGCAGGCTCACAACATAACTCACTTCCCTCCCCCTCTTGCCTGGACTGTCCTTCCTTCCCCTACCCTTCCCACGGGCCAGCAAACCCTCAGTGAAGTTACCTCTTTCTCCTCCTATCCTCCTACCCTATGTTAATTCAATTCATCACATCCTGTTCATTTTTGGTAATATTCTACCATTCAGCAATGAAAGATATGTTGAAGTCCTGACCCCTGGTAGCACAGAATGTGACTTTATTTGGACATAGCATGTTACAGAGGTAATCAGGCTAAAATGAGGACATTAGGGTTGACCCTAATCCAATATGACTTGTATCTTTATCAAACGGGGAAATCTGGACATGGATGGAGACACATCCACAGAAGGAAGGCTACGTGAAGACACCCAGTGGAGAGATGGCCATCTGCAAGCCAAGGAAGGTCCAGGATTGCCAGCAAACACCGGAAGCTAGAATAGGTAAGGGAGGAGTCTCTCCCAGAGAGTCAGAGAGAACACGGCCCTGTCAACACCTAGACTGTGGACTTCTAGCCTCTAGAACTGAGATAATAAATTTCTGTTTTAAGCTACCCAGTTTTTGGTACTTTCAGACTGTGGCCCTAGTAAACTAATGCAACACTCCAAACACCTTCTGGACTCAAATATCCATAACCATGTACCTCCAAACCTGCGCCTTATCTCTGAATAGCATCCCACACACCTAGCCAGACATGGCAGATTCTTCTGCCTCATTCTTGCTCCACATCTAATCAGTTACTAGGCCTGCTTCCTAAATATGGTATATCTCTTGAATTTGTCCACTTTTTTCATCTTGATATGACTAGTCTAGTTCAGGAACCACTGTGATGCCCCAGGACTACTGTCCACTAAATGGTCACCAAGCCTATGGTCTTGCTCCTCACTAATTCATTCATGTTTAGCAATCAGACTTTCTAAACTGCTAGTCTGATCACATGGGTAGTCTATCAGTGTGAATCGCACTGTCAACGCATCCATGATACCCCAGGACAAAGTCTAAGTCTACCGTCTGTAGCCTAGCTGACAATACTACACGTAACAGCCCGAGAACAAAGAGGAAGAAAGAGCTATCACTTCCTCACCCACCTCAAATGCACAGCGAGGTACTTTCAGTTCCTTAAACAACCACTGCTTTTCACATCTGCCTGGGATGCTCCTCCACTTATTTAATCATTCATTCATTCACTCAAGAGATAAACAACACAGTGTGCGCAAAGCATAGTTCCACGAGCTAGATATTCCTGAGAAAATCAAACAGAGCTCCTGCCCTCATGAAAGTGACATTCTTAAGAGGGTGATCATAAACAAAACAAAACACAAAAATAAATACACACTACCTCAGATAATACTGGCTTCAGAAGAAAGTAAAGCAGGGTACAGGGAACGCGAGAGGGTGGGTGTGGAGAAAGGAACGAGGTCATGATTTTATACAAGGTGGTCTTCAAAGAGGTCTTCTCTGACCAGGTGGTATCTGAGAAGAGACCTGAAGAAAGTGAAGAAAAGAGTCCTGTGTTACCCAAGGGAAGAGCCTTCCAGACACAGGGAAGAGCAGGGGCAGCGACCCTGCAGGGGCGGACACTCATCTGCCGGAAGAACCCACCCCGGCCGCTGTGACTGCAGTCAGGGAAAGGATGAGAGAGGGTTGCAGGGGAGTCGAGTGATACGGCCTTAAAGCTAGCTGTAAGATTTTAGAGATTAATGAACAAGAAAGTGGAATTTTTGAGTAGCCTGACCTGACCTTCATCACCGAGGTATCACTTTGCTGCCATGCAGAGAACACACTTGTTGGTGACAGAGGCTGGTATACAAAGAAGTCAGCTACAGACTCTGCTGAGTCCAGTGAGAGAGAGCGGTGCTGGGAGCAGGGTAAGCAGCAGAAATGCTGGATTCTGATCATTATGATGGATACACGCATACAGATATGCATATGATTAAATAAGACATTTTTAAGTTATCAGCATAATAAATTTTAACAGTAATATAATAAAGCAATAATTTCAGATGGCTAAAAGTGATTTTAACTTCTTTCCTACTCATAAGGAAAAATTCACAAGTGACAGAGGAGGGGAGACGGGGAGAGAGAACACTCCAGACAAGCCAAATGGATCTCCTTAAAGAAGAGAAAACAATGTGTTACACTTTTGAATTTAGTGTCAGGCCTCCAAAGCAGGGCTCACACACAGTGGCTCTGTATTTACAAAAGTACTCCCCTCTTTACCCCCGGTTTAAAGCTGCTAAAGGAATTTCACTCCCTTTTTTTCAGTGGGATCATCTTTAATGTATGTACCCATTGATGTGATTCTGAAGTCTTAGCTGATGGCTTAACGTGCAAAGTGGTGAATGCATGTGTTATAACAGTTACTTAAGGTACAGCATCTCTGACTACCATATTCCTTTTAAACTTCATGATACAAAACAATCCCACCTTCTGACTAAAGAAACAAACATTCAGATTTTATACTGTGTTCACATATAGAAATTTCATTTTATTATCATACTCCTGATACTATCATCAATTCAGTCACTATCTACCAGTGAAAAACAGGGTAGGTTTACCATTACTATTCTTGGGATCGCTGCATGTAATTTTTCTTGTTAATAAAAATATTCTTTTATCTTCCCTTTTTCAAGAATTGGATGAAGTTCTTAATTATTATGACTAAAAGTAAAAGAATATATATATGCAAAACTGGGACATTATGCTGTACACCAGAAACTGACACATTGTCACTGACTATACTTCAATAAAAAAAAAAAGGAAGTTATCAGATTCATCTGAATTAAAAGAATTTAAAAAATTTTTCTTTTTCTGAGATATCATTGACATATAACATTATGTTACTTTCAGGTGTACCATACAATGATTCAATATTAGTATTTTTTTTTAATTTTTATTTTTTATTGAGGTATAGTTGATGAACAATATGAATAACCTTCAGGTGTACAACACAGTAATTCACAATGTTTAAAGGCTATATTCCCTTTTTAGCTATTGTAAAATATTGGCTATATTCCCTGTGTTGTACAGTATATCCTTGTAGCTTATTTATTTTATACATAGTGATATTAGTATATACTGCAAAATGATCACAATAAGTCTATTAATGTCATTAATACACATGGTTACAGTTCGTTTTCTTGTGCTGAGAACTTCCTGGCTCTACTCTCAAATATAGCAACTTTCAAACAGACAATACAGTATTACTAACTATGTATAGTCACCATGGTGTACCTAAAGAATTCTTAAATATCATTTAAATCTCTTTACATCTCTAAAATTCATAAACATTTTTATTTAAAAATTGAACACTCAAAAAAGTAACACATTCCCCATTCTAAAAAAAAATATGAGTTTCCAAAAATGAGAATGCTTATAAGTATCAATGGCTTTGTTATCAGCAAGTATCCCAGATTACAGACACTCTAAGTCCTAAATATGCAGCCCAGCATTTAAATGTCATCATCCCAGCTGCCCAAAGCTCTGCAATAACTCGAGACAGTTTCACAACCAAGTGGCACTGCAAATCATTAGACAATTAACTACTAGACGACCAAGACACGAGGGAGAGGAGAGAAAAAACCTGAACTTCAAAGAACAGGAGTATTAAGTTTAAGTCTGCTCCCCTATTCCACACACTAGGAGTGACACTGGTGTAGGGGATACATGCTACCTCATCAGAAGTATCTCTCTACCATAAGTTACATCACCCGAACTGTAAGTCTAGGCCCTCACAGTACTGTCCGACTTCTAAGAATTGCTAACAGAAACAAACTTTCTGTAGCTTCAAGTTGTTCACAAATTCTTCATCCGTTAATTCACTCTACTCCATAAAAATTCCAAATTTTTCTTCCCACTACAATGAAGACCATTTGGCTACAAGACCTGTGTCAACACCAGATGTCTACCGTGAGATCAACAGTAGACCATGAGTCTTACTCTAGAACTTTAAGCCTAAGATGGCTGAAAATGCAAAAGTTGAAACTCTCACCCAAAACTAGAAGTTTCAAGACTCCTTTGACTCTACCTGAAAAGCCTCAGGTCTGCCGGAGCTTCCCACCACGTGGGGAAAGGGAGATTTCCTGGGCCAACAGAGTTTCGGCAAAAAGAAGCTGGTCGTTTTGGAACAAGATGACCTAAAGACCAAAGACTTTATTTTAAGTCACTGAAGGGCCAACTCATAGTCCTATGGTGGAAATCCATTCAGGAACCACACATTAGTTCCTCAGTCACTCAAGATTAAGGAAAACTAGACTAAAGAACAGCCTTTATAGATCTGATCTATTCTTAGGTCGAGGAGTTTTTTTTTCTCATTTACCATCTTACCAAATTTCTAGCAGAATTATCATTCCTTCTTTATCTGCTAAATGGAAAAGTATAAAGCAATTTTAAAAATCAAGACTACATTATTTATCTATCTTGTAAAAATAAATCATTACAAAGGAAGGTTCAAAACTATATAAAAAATCTGAAATCTGAAACAAAAAAAATATTTAAAAGTTTCCTCACACTGTTCTTTGGGGTTGCCTTACAGTAGTACATTTCTGGTATGTTGGAAGATAAACTCCAAAATAAGGACAAAGCAATACACCACCAACTGATAACAAGTAAAATACAACAAACTCATGGACTCAAGCACTATCTTGTTATCATTATAAATGGGAAAAACAGGTAAAGTCGTCAACAATCAAATCCAGAAAAAAACAGCTCAGTCAGAATGACAAATACTTCCAGGTTTGAAAACATAACTCACTCTGACATGTAAAATCTACAAAGAATATTTTTGCTCTCAATTTTGTGGTATCCTACTATTCTACAAGAAAGTTAAGATCAATCAAATGAAAACCAGAAAAATTAAAGAATACCTGAACCAGAAAAGTTTGTTAGAATTATCATACAATCCAACAGTTCAACAAATACATGTGCATGCATGTTAATTCAAGGCAGCACTCATCACAATAGCCAAAAGGAGACAGCCCAAACGTCTATCAACAAATGAATGGGTAACAAATTGTGGTATATACAAACAATGAAATGTTATTCAGCCACAAAAAGAAATGAAGCACTTGATAAATGCTAAAATATGGATGAGCCTTGAAAACATTACACTAAGTGAAAGAAGCCAGAAACAAAAGAACACTTATTGTATGATTCCATTCATCTAAAATACCCAGAATTAGTATACCACAGAAACAGACTGGGGTGTGGCGGGCTGAAGGAAGGGGGAAATTGGGAGCTACTGATTAATGGGCACAGGTTTCTTCTTGGGGTGATGAAAATGGTTCGGAACTAGATAGAGGTGTTGGGTTGCACAACAACCAAATGCCACTGAACTGTCCACTTTAAAATGGTTAATTGCATGTTATGTGAATCTCACCTAAGATAAATAAATCATAAAGCTGCCACCTTACCAGTAATAAGACATCACATACTACTGACACGATACACCGAGGATATCACCTCTGTAGTGTCCTTCCCAAGAATGTTTAACATCAATCCCATGGTAAGAAAGCACCAGACAAGCCCAAACTGAGAGAGATTCTACAGCACAGCTGACTGGTACCCTTTCCCAGTCTCAAGGTCACGAAGACAAAGAAAGACTGAAGAAATACCACACCCTGGGGGAGGCTAAAGAGATAGGATAATAAGTGCAACATGGGTTCTGAGGCTGGATCCTGAAACAGAAAAAGGGATTAGGAGTGAAACTGATGAAACCTGAATAAAATCAGTAATTCAGTTAATAGTACTACACCAAAGTTAATTTCTTAGTTTTGGAAATTATACTATGGGGTTTTAAAGGCGTTATTAGAAGATGGGTGAAAAGTACTATTTTTGTAATTCTTCCAAAAGTATAAAATATTTCAAATAAAAAAATAAAAGGAAGGAAGAAAGAAGGGAGGGAAGAAGCCTAGCAACTGAGTTTAACTTCTTCCATGAACATACACATTAGGAGAATGATAAAATAAATTAAGTGAATAAGAAGTTGAGGGGTTTTTCTAATGGCAAGACTCAATTCATAAAATATACATTCATTTTAGTGGGAGGAGGTAGATTTCTCAGTCAGGTCAGAATACTTAAATCTGAGGAATCATGTTAAATAAAATTTAAAGTAGTATTGACATTTTCAACAGCAGAATACAAAATTAAAACACTCAAAGTCTAAGGGAAAATCTAAAAACATTATTATAATTCCTATAGTTTACAACTACATTTTAAATTTAATATTAAAGTGAGGAAAGCATATTTATTTTAGCAGAATGATTAGAATAATTCTAACTTAAATCAGCTTGACAATTTAATCAGATGTAATTTTACTTTACATCTGTAACCATCTCTTTTTTTTTAATTGAAGTACATTCAATTACAATGTGTCAATTTCTGGTGTACAGCACAAGGTCTGAGTCATGCATATACTGTAACCATCTCTTTAGAATCATTGTACTACAAAAGATCAAAAAGAGATTTTGAAAAATAATTAACTTAAATTCGTTTGTTTGGACATAAAACTCTTAGTTGCCAAGCCATCATGTAGTAGGCACCTTCCTATTAAAAATAATTCTATTGAAAATGTATACACTGAGCAAAAGGATCAATTTTTTAAATGAAACCCACCAACACAAATTCTATAAACATTTCCAATTTTATTAATTATATTTTACCTCCTGGCATCCTAATACTGTATATTACTACATAACTACATTACTACAATACTAATACTATCAGACTATCATCTTCAGTAAATCTGTTGATTACTAAAAAGAAAGGGACATTTAAACAAATAATCAAGATTTAAGAACTGCTCACTCTCAAAGCTCTCAGAAGGAGCCAACCCTGAGGACACCTTGATTTCAGACTCCTAGCTTCTAGAAATGTGAGATAATAAATTTCTGTAACGTAAACCATCCAATTTGTGGTACTTTGTTATGGCAGTCCTCAGAAATGAATACAGGCACCATGCAGCCAATAAAATAGTGTACTCCTATATTTACACAACAGTCCTGCCCTGGAAGAACGTTCCGAGTCAAGGCAGCCGTTTTCTCTAACCTTACAGACCAGCACACTCTGAATATGACTGTCACAATCACTCTCTAAAAGAAGCTGCCTTGAGCCTAGCCTCTGTGGCAGGGCTGCCCAGTTCCACACCAGTAACAACAGACCAGATCTTGGGTGAGCGCCAGGCTCACGTTCATCAGTAAACTAGCACCTTCGCCGCCTGGCTTCAAAGGATGGGCTGCTTCAAATTCTCCGTGCCTCTCAAGCAGTCTGAACTAGAAACCTCTGAAAAGACCTGCCTTCTGCCTGGGCTGCGGCGGCAGAGAACGCAGCAATAGGAGCTAGAGCGGTACGTAAAGAGAAACTGCTGCTGGTAGCCAGACAGGAAGGCGGCATGCAGTGAAGCTAACGGTTTGTTTTGTTACATTGCCTTAAAATCACAACCACTTCCTATAGTCTTAAAAGCAAGCCCCAACCTTAGGTTTCCATGAGAGCTCTCCTCCCCTTCCTGTCGCACACACAGCTTTTTAACCTGAGCTAATTTCAGACACCCCTTTCAAACAGAATCCAAAGAAAAACAGAAAAAAAGACCCAAACCCAGACCCCACTCTCAAGGAGTTCATTCTATACATGTCAAATAATTCTTAAAAATACAAAAAGCGCATTTTGTGTGCTGAATATATTTTATATGCTCTCACATAGTTTTTCACCAGAGAAAGATGAACTAGGTATTTCAGTTAGTATCAAACAGATACATACACAAAACACCCACCTACACAGAGTCATGTCCCATGGGGGGGCAGTTCACGCACCTGGACCCACAGTGCTGCTAGGTGAGGTGTGGGCTTGTCGGGGGACACAATGGCTGGCTCTCAAGAGGTGTCATGGGAAAGCGGTTATTACTCTAGGACTTAAAAGCCTCCAGAGACCTGGCCTTCAGCCCTGCCAGCTAGAAAGTGGATTCAGATAGAACATTCAAGAATGGTTCCTGACTTGGGGTAAACACATGTTAACCAAGGTCCAAAAACTGACCTAACTCTTGTCTCATTTCTCACATAATGAGAACTAAGTAAGTGCCAAAGAACTGAGGACATTTGTGTTACGGGGCTGGAACACTTGTAATGGCATAAGAAGTACACTCTCTCCTTGCAGGTAAACTACTCAAGAAGTCAAGTCACCGAAACAAGTACACATTTTTTAGAATAAGGAGAGATGGGAGATCCAAGTACTAAAGGCGTAACAGCTCCTAACACACAGTACTTATCACCGGACCAGCTCTAAGAACTTCTACACTGCACCACCGTCCTATGAAGTGGGTACCACTACTATCCTTGTTTTACAGATGAATAGTTTGTGGCACAAAGAGGTTGAGAAATTTGCCCAAGGATACACAAACAGCAAGTCGCGAGGCCAGAATTTCAACCCCATCTGCTCAAGTCTGTCACTTCACTGCTATCCCCCCTGCAAAGAAAATATGAAGTATTCATACCCCTACATAGGTCTCTTTCTAGAGAGGCAGAAATGAGAACATTAAAAACCTTCCAGCGAACGCTGGGATGAGTACTACCAACCTCCACCCCTGGGCCTTTCCTCCTATGGTGATGGCTGACCACGCCACTCCCCACCCGGAGCGGACCCGTTCTTTCCTGAGCTGCATCAACAGTCAATCAGACAGTGGCTGAGGCTTGCAAGCCCATCAGTCATTCTGCCTCTTCAGAAACTTTGCATCTAGGCTCTGCTCCTCCCTGGGTAGAGTTTTAAAGTTTAACTCTCAAAGCCTATCTTATTACCAGGTGCTTGGGTAAAGCCTTTCTGCAATTCCAAGTCATTTCCAACAACAAAAACAATATTCAGCAACTTTTAGTATTGGAAGTTCAGCTATTTTATACAAAAACATAGAAATACTTACGTAGATTTCTACGGTTACACTACTAAAGTTCAGACATTTCATGTCGTATTATGTGTACTAGTGCATACACTGTCTACACGCAAAAGTATGAAGTTCACTCTGTCCTCAAGTAGCTCAAAGCCTAGTGGAGGGAAGTTAAGTTTAGCAGAAATCACAAGTGCTCTTAGTAAAACAGCTCGACAGCAGTGTGATAATCGAGAAGAGGGAAATCATCACAGGATGGGATACAGCTTCAGGGTGAACAGGACAAGGGGTGAAGGACATTAAAACAGAGTGGAACACACCTATCAATGCCAAGAAGTGAAAGAGAAAACAGAAGACTTCCAGCCAAGGAAAAGGCAAGCTGTTCGGAATTACTAGACTGCAGGAAGCAAGAAGTTCAAACCATTAAGGAATTTATAACCTTTGTCATGTCTGATATCAGAAACAGTTACAGTCTTAGGACAAGAGAAATCCTCAACCAAGGAGTATCAAAATTTCAGGGACAGAAATGTTTTTAAAACAGCTACACCTGATTCAGATTTACCCACCCTTGGGATGCAAATGTTCCCTGCCCTAAGAATCACCACTGTAGGAGAAGGGAGGGGAACTTTTAACAAGAACAGCAACACAGTAAGATTTGGCATCAAGAAAGACAATGCTGACATTACACACTACACAGCCCTACCTTGGAATACTATGAAGCTCTAAAATTAAGATGAGAGGAGCTATGTGTTCAAATGGAAAGCTGCTATGATATCCTATTAAGTTAAAAAAAAAAAAAAAGCAAAGTGAAGAACAATTCTAGCTTGGGGAGTCCAAATAACAGATAAACAGGGTCCAAATCAGGATACAGAGAACTGATTTCAGAGATAAGCATCAGGGGAAGACTTATCAGATGTAGTGATGAAGGCAAAGAAGATATCTAGAATGCCCTGATTGTTTTCAAACCCTTAAAGAGGTAAGTAGGTTCCTCATTTATTGTTATGTTTATCAAATTGTTTAGTTAAAACTGATCAGATTTATCACAAAATAGCAAAATTAATGACATTTGCAATAATGCATTTTTGACACAGGAAGGAGCAAAAGAAAAGTAAAAACAGTGAAAGAACTGGCAGAAAAACACAGCTTTCACCCTTAAGGAAATCTGTGTACAAATACTACCATCTCAGGACAGACAATCCAAATCTAAAATCCACATCTGCTCCAATATCGCCTTAGGAGCTGTTTTATTACGTACCACTATTTTCAGTATTTCCTAACTTAAATCCAGGGAAAGATCTTTCTGCCATGAATTTATAACTCTTCATTTTTAATGCTGATCCTCAATTGTTCAAACTTAACAATTCAACGTAAGTAAATTGCACAATTTTTAAAAGTGAAACTTAGGACACATAGCAGGGCAACTGCTGAGGACCATGGCTCCAAAGAACCGCACTGACTTCTTCTGGGGGAAGAGACAAATAGTAGGGATAATATATGACATTCCCTGAGGAAATGTCACTAACATTTCTTTAATAATGCAATCTCCTTACACTTCACCCGGACCAGGTAACATTTATTACCCCCAATATACAAAGTTATTTTTCCAGTCTCTACTTAACAAGAAAAGCTAAAAGAACTGTAAATACTTAACTAGTATTTCTTTCCATAATAAAATTTTAATTTCTGTGTTTCTGTAAATAGGAGAATAAATTAAAACCCATATGGACATAGGGTCTACACGGGGCCAATCAAACTAAAGGAAAGAACTTTTAGTCTGTGATGCAGGGAAATGCCTCTGCTTTCTCTCTCTGCTGGAACTAAAGGATGTTTGTTCCTCTAGCTGCTGAGTGGCAGCCGCCCTGGGATCACGAAGGAAAGCTGAAGACAAAGGGAGAGAAACAGATAAATCGAGCTGGTGACTTGTCCACACACTGGAGACCCAACCCTGGAGCCTCCCCTACTGCTGGAATTTCCATTATGGTAGAAAATAAACTTCATTTGGAATGAGACAGATTATTCGGGGTTCCTGCCATTCAAAGGTGAAATCACCATAATTTTAAGTATTTTTAATTAGTCTCTCAAAAATAAGTACCTATGTGAAAGCTGTTTGAAACGAGGAAACGACTCTTCACGTTTTATAAACAAATTACAATTTTAGAAGTATAATGTAAGCTTTCTTAAATCAATTAAGAATTCAACCACAAAAATATAAATGACCAGCTAACAGGCAAATAAATAATGGGTACAGGCTAGTTTTACTTGATTGCATAAAACTGTTTACAATACATTTCTCAATAAAGAAAAATTGAATTATAACCCAAGGGTGGCTTAATTTGTACAAATTTTGAATAATGTCACATATATTTCCAAAACAGATGCTTAGAGACTCTACAAGGACACTTGGCTCAGTCAGAAGCCAGATTACAGTTCCATCTGGAACCTAATGGCTCCATGGTTCCATGACAATTACCTAAGTCACCCAAGTCAGCCTTAATGGTCACACGTCACAGGGTCTCCTTGTAGGTAGACATCTTGCCCCTAAACTAGAAAGTCAGGTCCTAGAAATAATTCTGTGCACGTGCACACGCACACACGCACACACACACAAGAATCTAGGCATCCAAATGCTGACATATTTTTTCAATGACACTGAACTTTTTTTCACTGGTTATTCATTAGCATCTTCTGTTTTGGGGCACAGTTGCTGGGATTTTGTGTCATCACCTCTGCTTGACATGGAAAGGACCACGTTCACCTCCCCCTTCAATCAGCTTCCAGAGAAACTCAGAAACGTAGAATCGTCTCTTACATGTTTTTCTTTCTCAGGTCCTATCACAGGAGTCGTGTCTTATCAAATCAGAAAAACTGAGTGAGGATTTTATCTCCTAATTCCCATGTCTAGAGGTTGTCACGAAGCCAGAGAATTTTAGAGCAGAAAGATATGGGGAGTATCCAAAGACCAGCATCCAGACCAGTGCTACTCAGAGCAAGGTCTGTGGTCCACGGCCAGAACACGCATTGTCTGTTCAAAACGCTGTGTACCTCACAGAGTAATAAGCTTGTGTTTTATGTCTTTGGGTTTTTGGTAGGGGCCCAAATGAGCAGGCTGAGTTCCACCTGAAAATGTTTGTTGACCTAGCAAGTTTTGTTTTGTTTTTATATGAATGTCTTTAGATACCCAGGCCCTCTGATTTGCTTAATTGGCAAGGTATTTGCATCTCTGTCTGGTCAGCCCTAGAAGGCATTTGAGTGTCCAGTTCATGACATCAGTGTTTCACAAACTGCGAGAAATACCCCTTTGTGAGTAATGAAAGTAATTTAGTAAGTTGCATACAGCAGGGCTTTTTTCTAATAATCTGGCATTGCACAGCATGGTATGGCATGTAATACAAAAAGTAGAACACAGGGTGTGTGTATGTATATGTATGTGTGTATGTGTGTGTGTGTGTGTGTGTGTGTGTGTGTGTGTGTGTGTGTATGGTGCAGGTAGACAGACACAAACATATATCTGTACATGAGCAGTGTGCATGTAAGTCCTAGGTTATGATTTCAATTTTCTTACTGTGGCTGAAGGACAAAGTCACTGAGTGATCAGCACTGTATCTGACCAGTATCTTCATTTTACAGACACAGATGCTGAGACCTGAGGTCACATCAGCTGGCAACAGTTCCTGCTCTTCTCATGTTCCCGACTGTGAGTGTGAGTGCAGGCCAACGTCTGCAATACCAAAAAATAGAAAATACAGAATATGTGCCTAAAAGCTAACATTTACAAATCCAAAATTGATTAAATTTTATATCTAAAAAATTTGAATACTAAAAGTGAAAAAAATATGTAAAACAAGAATACATTTGATTAAATAAAAATTTTAAATGGCTATATGGTCCAAAAATAAAACAAAAAAACAAAGCAATACCTCAACTCAGTAGTTTAAAAAATATATACACATGAAATACAGAAAAAAATACCACCAATATGCCAGAAAAGGGTCTACCTTCCTAATATATAATTTAGTACTTAAATATGAGAGAAACAATTGAATAACAGACAAAAGATAATACAGAGAAAAGTATAAAATAAATACAAATGCTCAATAGCATTAAGCATACATTAAAACGAGATACTACTTTACACCTATAAAATTAGCAAAGATGTTTTCTTTTTAAGTATTAATACCTGCTATGGACTTGGAAAAAAAACAGGCTTCTCAAAATCGCTGATGGGAGTGAAACATATAAGTTGTGGCAGTTAAGATTCAGAAGCTTTGACAATGTGACTACCCTTTTATCCTGCAATTCTACTTTCAGTATTTATCCTATGGAAATAATGAGGGATGTATACAAACACTATCAAAAGTACTTTGAATGCAGAATTATATTTAATAGTGAAAATTTCCAATAACCCACATAATCATCAGTGAGAACAGAATGTTAAGTAACGATTAAAAGAGAAGATGTAGATTGCTATTTCTTGCCCATAATATACTATTAACATGAAAAACAGTAATAGATGTATAAGAGCATATATGTATATTTTTAAAATTTAAATACATTTAATCCCTCTGTACTAATATATAATAACCCAATATTTTTAGAATAAACTAAGTTGCATTGTTACACAGAATTTTCTAACATGACTACTTTCTTTAAACAAGAATAACAAAAACCATCACAAAGACGAGAAAGAAAAAAGAAGAAATGGAGGGAAGAAGGGAGAGAAGGAAAGAAGAAAAAGAGGCAGACAGACCGGCAGGCAAACAGGGCTAAGTGTAAGAAAACACGACTATAAAGTCAAGCTCTCCAGAGTCACTCATCTCCTGAAATCACCAAAGCTCGCAGTAACTTTAGAAAGGAAGTGTTGTGGCAAGGAAAACCCAGCCCCGATAGCAGTCCTCAAAGCAGGCGTTAGCCACAGACGTCATTTCCACTCTGTGTGCACCCTGTGACAACGAAGCATGGCTCGTAAAAGGCCCTGCCCCTCGCCCTGGGACTGACCTGGAAAAGCCAGGAGTCCAAGGCCCCACGGGAGGCAGTGAGAGCGCCACCAGCAGCCAGAGGAGCTCAACTGCAAGTGACAAGAGAAATGGCCAGTGCCACGGGCCCAGGGCCACAGAGGAGCCTGCCCTGCACACAAGGAAAATGAACTCCTCCTGGGAGGGGTGAGGAGGCTGCGGTGCTAGGTCTTGGTTCTACCCTCAAAAGGACCATTATGCTCCCTGCAGACACGGGGATGGATCTTCAGCCGTCTGGCATAGCAACTGCAGTACACAGTCATCGCTGAGTACTTCAGCCCCATGCCCCGCACATCTCTTTCAGCACATGCACATGATGTGGTAAAAACAACTTTAAGTACCACTCCATGTCACAAAGATCTCAATTTAAAAATTAGAATGTAAAACCTCAACTACCCTTAACACTCACATACATAAAATAATTCATTTTCCCAGTTCACTGACTTTCTCTATTACAAAGACATATATCATACAGGCAGTCCTTAACCATGCAATGAGACCAAAGACGTTTCCTGAACACTGGATCAATGCTTTTCCTTCACCGAGACATGCAAATCAAAGTGTCAAAGGACTAAGTATTCTCTTCATAAAAGAGTAATCTCTAAGAAAGTAAAGGGCTATCACATACTCATATAGGTGTTCAGAAGAGTTCAGTCATACAGCTTTCCCTCCAATAGCATTCATAGTCTATAAATATGGGGCAGGGTTAGGGGCCTGGGGGGAGGAATCAGATGTGAATCACAGAACATCTTACTTTGGAAGGCAGGACACGTCATGGTGCCATGATATGCTCAGGTCCTGGGGCTGGGTAAGAGTTCTGGTGTCCACAGGTGCATGGGTAACAGACTCGAAGACACCTTTCTACTGGGAGGGTTCCATTTCACATTTAAGAATGATGACACTCTCAAAGACAAATTCTCATTTCAAAATTTTTCCACGGAATAGCCTTATATACAACCTCTCAAAACAAAACAAAACAGAACAAACAAAATGTTTCTACAATTTAGCTAAAAAGAAGTCAATATGGCATATGTGATAAATGGAAAATTTAACCACTATTTAAAACATTGCCTGTGTGATAAAAATCCACTCAAAATATTAACCAATCAACTCACCATAAATTTAAAATATAATCCACAATTCCTAATTCACAAGTATCATTTTCCAAAATATTTCACTTAACAAATATTCACTAATCAACAGTAACATAAAAACCAAAACCTCTGGGCAGAATTCCTGATTCTACTACCTATTATTTATGTGACACTAAGAAAATCATGCATTAAGTTTCCTCCGAAAGAAAACAATGATGTTTAGGTATACCAAATATAATATATAAAGTAGCACATAAGTACACTTTTTATAATCAGGCTGAATAGTGAACATCATTTTTAACAAAGTAGCACTACTCACTTGCATAAAGAAAGTTAAATTTTACAAGAAAATTATAGATGCTGGTGGTATTGGTACAAATACTTCTTGCTTCTTTTCAACACTAGACTGCGAGAGAGAGAATTTGTTCATCAAAAAAAAAATGATGTATAATAAGACACCACTCTAAACAAAACAAACACATTGAAGAACAACAATAACAAAAACAAAAAACAAAAAAGCAAACAAAAAAACCAATGCAATGGCCAAAGCTAAAATAATAGAACACTACCACGGACCAGTTAGGGGTCTTGATTATAAACAACAGACACATTCTGGTTACTAAGTCAAAAGGAGTTTATTGGCTGGGTATTAGGTAGCTCAAAAAAACAAAACAAAACTGAGCCAAGGTTGGAGAACCAGGCTTGGACTGGAACCACGGCAGGCAGATCACAGTCCTGCCTCCACCACCTAGAATGACATAGCCTGCAACGTGTGGTACTACATCAAGAGTCACTGGCCAGGAAGGCTCACCTCATCGGCAGATCGCATGCCCATGATCTCTCTAGGTACCACGGTGCAGCCCTCAAGCATGCAGAAGGACCACATGGCAGCCTTTAAACCTCTTTCGTGAAGAGAAGTGAGGGGCAGCGCCTCCTCATCCTTAAACTAGAAAGGGGATTAGGTAAGGCCCAAAGCAGCTAAAACCATACACATTCTCCTCTAAGATCCAGTTTTGATAGTGGACAGACCTGAAGTGCCTGTACTTGGACACAGTACCTTGCTCTTATCTATAAAACTTCACAAACTGGAAGTTCATAAAAATTGGTTGAAATCTCTTTATTAGATTTGCTTGTTATAACTTCCAGTCTATTTTCAAGGCAAAAATGTACTCTTTCTAAAGTGGTTCTATCAACCAATACAAGACTGAGTAATTTAGATGGGGTCTAGCAAGTTTCTTAATACACTATAAGTATTGCCTCTTGCTTTATATTCTATTCGTCTGCTAATTTGGTTTCTTGCTTGCCTTTTTTGCTGCAGCTGTGCACCGGGTTAACTGTTTCAATGGTTTTCCTACAATAACCCACAAATTTTTTCCTGATCAGTGTGCTGTATGATTGGTTCTTTGTTCCTAAGATAATTATTTTACATTTGTCTACACTGAACTGCATTTGCCATCTGCTGGCCCAATCACCTAAACAATCCAAATCTTTTTGAATCTGATTGCATTGTTCCTCATTATTTCCTCTAGCTCCAATTTTAGGATCATCTGCAAACTCTGAGATCTTTTCTTTAAAACTTGGACACATTTTATTTTAATATAGAGGGTTTTTCTTTTTCAAGTGACCCTTTAGACACTCCAGCTGAAATCTTCTTCCAACTAGAAAAGTTTCCATAAAGCTTATCCAAGGATACCTTCCAATTATATAGTCAAAGCACTGCTAGAAACAAAGCGAACTAGAACCCATTCTATTTCCACTTTCCTTACGTTGCCATACTTTAAAAAGTGCTATGTCTTCTAAGTTCTTGACTTCAAAGCATAAATATTTTGAAGAAATGCAAACATTCTATTTTTTAATATAAATTCATGGTACTCTTTTGTAATGACTTTTCTAAAGTATATATGGCAAAGTCTCAACAACTTCCTGCATATAAGGCATTTAATTTATTTATTCAAAAAATATTTGAGCACACATTAGTTATGCACGTTAGAGACACTGTCATCTTATAACCTTGGTCCAATTATTTACGTTCCAAAACTTCAGTTTCCTCCTGACAAGAAGATAAGTTCTAATCAGCTCTAGCATTATCAATTCCCTTTCATCAGACTACCATGCTAGATCTACCATTTCTAAAATTTTTCTACTTCAAATTTCCCATGCTCCTCTTCATTATAAACCTTCCAATAAGTTAATATTTCCTTTGTAGTTTTTAATACTTTAATATTATATACAGATACCTATCTAGTAAAATTTATCCTTCAGATTAGATTTACTTGACAAATCTGAGCATAGTACATCTTCATTAATTAGTTATGACACAGAGGACCGGGTACAACGTCAGACCAAGGAAGAAGTATTAGCACCATAATCCTGAATGACTTCTTAGTATTTCCACAAAAGCCTTACTCATATAACCCATTAAACTTATAAAAACTGCATTGATATATTTGCTGCCATTTGGCTATTTCAAGTGGTAGATACAAGAAAGAAAATGAATTTAAGGTTTACTTTCATTTATGCATTCAACAATCCGTGAATGTTATAAGAATGTAAAGAGAAATGTAAGACAGTGCTTGCCCTAGAGAAGTCTGAGTAAGATAAAAGCAGCTACAAGGTATCATAACAGAGGTACAGTCACATGCAGTTAGGAAGGAGAATTTACTTTCAGCTACTGGATGAGAATCTTTGTGAAGGGGATCCATTTGAACTCTGTCAAATACTACGATGTCTTTTAAAAACAAATATACTAAACTATAATAATATCACAGAAAAGATGAATTTAAAACACTAAGCAGTCAAAGAGGAAAAAAAAAAAAAACCTCAAAACGAAAAGGGGGAAAGGAAAGGGTTTGCTGGTTGTTTCCGTGGGGTGGGATCATGTGTGTTTTTTATTTTTCAATTTTTATGTAATGAATATATATTGTTCTAATAATAAAAAAGACACCATAAAGTGTTTTTCTATTAAATTTTTAAAGCCATGCTTTGAACAATAATTGAACACTATTAAATGAAATGCTAAGTCAAAACACTTGAACTTGTAACAGAAAAATTAAGTAACAAGTATTTTATTTATATATTAAACAATACATACAGGATCTAAAGGACACATAAAAGAATTCACAATTAAGCCCCTCTTTTTGAAAGAACTACTGATTTTAGATGGAATGTCTTCTTATAAGCTAGGCCTGAAAATCCATTAAGAAAAATTATTTCGAAATAGTGAATCTATTAGATCAGGTCTTTAATCTAGGTTTGTGGGACAACTTTTTAATAACTAATTAGTCCGAATTTTTTTTCCAAATACTTAAGAAATGACACTAAGTTGTCTCTGGGGATATTTTATTTATATTTTAAGTAATATAAAAGCATTTAATAAAACTGTAAACAACCACTGACTTTTATTTCAATCTCTTATTCACTAAAACCTTGCCATTGGGGTAATATTCTATTATAAATAAAGAAAGCCTTTGACTAATTGTGTTAAACTGCATTAGAAGTCACAACATTCCACATGTTATTTAAATCTACCTATAATCTGACAAAGGCATTTCAATGAAAAACTACATGTATTTAAATCTCCCCGTGATTCACAGCACAGGAAAAGACAAGTGTATGAGGAGGAAATAAAAGGGCTTGTTACCAGAGGCTCAACAGTAAGAGACAATTTCAGTAAACATTTACACATTTTAATAGCTGCTTAGCTTTTCAAGATTCTAGTTTGACTTTCTTATTTTTTTTGATTTTTTGCCCTATACCACAGACTATATTTAAATTAGTAGCATCCCATCATGACCCGATCCAAGCCCAACTAAAACTCATCTGAGGTGTATTATGAACTATATAGGATTACTAAAATAACGAATAATTCCATTTCACCTAGTCTTTAATCTCCCTAAAGGATGAAATTTTACTGATATTATCCTATTAATACTCCTTCATAGACTCTTACTAGTATTCGATTGGATGCAGCTAGAAAGAAAACCTCTCGATCAAAACACATTCTGCCAAGGGCATTAAGAAAAGGTTATGAACTGGTTTTCACAGGCCACATCCAGTGGGCAAATAATTCATCCTGAATCAACTGTGAAGATTTAAAAAACTGACATTTCACATAAAAATCTAGATTTTTAATTCCCTCCCACCCCACCCCCCCAGAAAAAAATCAATAGATCTAGCAACTCTCGGCTCACTTGTGGAAAAGTTCACCAGTTGCCTGAGATCCCCCTCACCCACTTCCTTCCACACTCTGTACTGCGTAACCACACAACAGAGTGCAGGGACTAAGGTCTGCGGCCCCTAAGGAGAGTGCAGAGGCAGTGAGATCCTGATTCAAATCCCAGCTCCTCTCGCTCCAAGCTGCTTAACCAGGACAAGTGGTTTAGCCTCTTTAAGCCTCAATTTCTCCAACATAACAAAGAATATAATAATGGTTAATTATCAGCGGTTGAAAGTGAAATAACTGCATTACAATATCAAACCCAAAACTAAATGTTCAATAAATGATAGTTATAATTGCAGTATTTGGATTGAAATTCTAAACCTAATTAAGATTTATCATAAACACTACACTCCTTCCAAAAACTCTTAACAGAAAAGTGAAATCACTATTGCCTTACCACTCCATACGGGTCCTTTGTAAAACAAGGATGGTAACAGTAAGCACCTCATAGGGCAGCTGTATTAAAAGACATGTAAAATGCTTACACTGGCATATGGCACATACTAAGCCCTCCACTAAGAAAATAGTTATAACTTATAGGCATAGTGGTTGCTCTTGTTCTCCAAGCACAGGTACACATGAGCTTAATAAATGTCTATGAGGAGAAATAAGTGAGTAAAAATGTGACTGAATAAAGAATACAAGACAGTTATCAAGACTGTTTCTTTGTACAGAATCTTAAAGAGTCCCCTCAAATACCCCATATTTTTATGTTAAAGCTGAAAATGTCAGTGAAAACAAAGTTACTCTGATGTGTAAACAGGCTTCATATTCTGCGCTTGAGCGTAGTTATTAAACTCTGATGGAAACAAAAGAACTGACCATAATTCCAAGCATGAACTGGGCACAGTATATGATGTTCACACCTATTTCTGAAGGCGTTCTAGAGCAGCTGTACCACACAACGCTACAACCAGCCAAACTCACCTAAGCTCTCTCAAGTTCTTTTTCGTGCCTCCAAGGATCTCAGCAGCTGAGTGCAGGACCAGGGCAGAGAGGAACCTCGCTGCCTTTCAGGGCTACTAGTTTCAAAACCTCGGCCATTAAAAACAAAGAATGATGGGGAAAAAGGGGTGATGAAACAGCAGCAGTGGTTCTTAGGAAATGGTATCATTTCAAAACGATGATTTGATCTTTAGCATACTAATCATCTCAGTCGAAGTAGTTTTTAATTGGTCTGCGAATAATAAAGACGCTCAATTCTTCAAGTATTTAATTTAACAAAAGATAAAGACAGTATCCCCTGGCTAAAGTGGCACGGAAATTCCAGACTCCCTGCCTTGTCACAGAAGTCCTCTCCCGGCACTCAAAACAATGAGAAAAAGCAACAAAACTGACTTTAAAAAGAGTAATTTCCTTTCCAACCTAAATAAACTTTACACAAACTTGCCTCTGATCGCCAACTAAACAAGCTGCACCGCCAGCATCAAGGGAGGGTGTGCAGATATCTAGCAGGTGCTGCAGTTTATCACAAAACCGTCTGAAATAATTGGAAGTGACAACCAGCACTACCACAAATGATTTATTAGTCTTTCACTCAGCTTTTCAGCTTCCTCGGGGCCAGAATAAATAATTTACCAACTCTGTATCTTCCAATCATTAATTCTTCCCTATGCATCCAAACTACATTTAACTCTGCTAGGTTTGGGGGAATAAAACATACAATAGGAATATTTTTATAAATATAGAATTATCTGACCATATGTAAAGGCAAATTTGTCAGTCAAGATGTACAACCCAGATGTAGAAGAATCGAAAGGCTGAGAGTCAGCAACTGCAGTGGAGTCTGAGGGAATAAAATCAAGTAAAGAGGAAATGAGAGCAGAGCCCGCAAAGAGCTCTCCCACCACAAGGAAGGGTCTCTGATGCAGTCAGCCACCCTCAGGGGCAGCAGAGGCACATGGATGCTGGGGATGGTCCACCTCTAGGGTGGCCAGCTCATGACAGTCAATTCATTCTGACTGACTGACTGTCTCCCCTGAAACTTTCCTGTGAGTTATAAAAAAGACACAGTCCTCCCTTAAAAACGGGTAGAAACTTGAAACAACATGAACACAAGGGAATTTTTTTTTTCATGCAAAGCAGACTTAATACAGGGCAAGCTGAGGCAGCTTCTTTGAAATAGTGTAGTAACTATTTTGAATGAGTTTGAGACAATTACATACTCACTAGAATTCAGAAAAGGAAATATATGCAAAAATCAAAGAAATAAATATTCCAAAAAATTGACAATGGTGTTAAAAGGTATGTCTATCAATCATGTAGAAAACACAGAAAGCAAAAAAAAAAAAAAAAAAAAAAAAAAAATTGCATCTTAAATCCATTTTTGATGTAAGCTAGTCCTGTCTCATTAACCAGCATCTATGATTAAAACAGAGATCATTTTTGGTACATAATGTATTGCATTGTTAGAGCAGCATCTGTTTATTGCACAGCATAAACATTTCTCAGCTTTCTGAAACTATTGATACACAAGAAATTCAGATGTAGCAATCCATTCAATTTTTTTTTATTCCAAGAAGAAATACTTTCAGGGAGAAGATAAGTAACATTAATATTCTAATTTCTGGCATCCTGGGAGGCACTTCAAGCTGCTGGGCACACAGGCACAGAATTACATATATGGGCAGCTTTCTCTTCAGTAGCCTGAGAGTGCATCACAATCCAGATCTTCTGTGTGTAATACACAGCTAAGTATACTTCTAAATACGACTTCCACCAAAATATAACATGCACTAAAGTAAGTCTGTCTAATGACAATTATAATATAAATGTGAACCCAAGCAATGCAACTTAGATTATAAAATTTTCAAATAATCTCTATAAAAAGTTCCAAAATGTTCACAAATAAGCGTGTATCATTTTCAGGACTCATGTTTCACTGTCATTAACTGAGACAACTGTATCACTACCTGAGCACAAAAGCAGGTCGTTCACATCAAGCAAACCCACGTCATCTGTGTGCACAGACCCAGTGTACTTGTTGCTATGGCATAATAAACCCCCCAGGAATCTAGGTTTTAGTGTCCCCCAGGTTAAAATAGAACAGAAATGTAAAAACTGAAAAATGTAACAGAAAAACTGGAAAATAAAACAGAATATTTTTCAAACAAATATCCAAAAAAAGACAAAGATTTTATATTTTCTTTTTATACGGGGCCAGGGGAGGATAGGAGGATTTTTTTTTTTAAAGAGCAGCAGGACAAGGTTGTCTGCAGGCTTCTTTGCAACTGGCTTTAAATGTCACAGGAACTTCAGCAAGAAAAGAGAAAGCAATGCACAGTCTGGTGGCACTAAACTGCCTGAGGATGCTGCCTAATGCTGGAACCTGGATAGGATGCTGCACGAGTTGATGACCGCTGTCCCATGTGCTGAAAACACTGGGCCCTGCAGAGCCACAGGGATCGCTGTAGAAGATGTCTGTGCAAAGTACTCTGACCCTTAAATGTCCATTCAGACAGAAACAGAGACACAACCTGTGCAAATAATGTTGTCCTATCACAGAGTGTTAGAGAACAACTGAAACTGATACACCAGGTGTAAAATAAAAAGCAAGGAGGAGCTCAGAAACAACACTGGGTAAAAAGGATAAAAAAGCAAACTGTAGAAAGACCAATGGAATTTTTCAGTTATTAAGAACACTCAATGTTAATGAACATATAAATATAGTACTAGACTAAAAACACAAGACAGGGAGGATATAAAGCAATTTCAGGATGGTGGTTATCTCTGAGAAAGGAAAGGCTTTAAATTTTTTTTTTTTAAACATATGCTGCAAATGTTAACTTACTAATTCGGCATGGTAAATACACAGTTGCCTGGTCTATTTATCCTCTGTATTTTCATGATTATTTGAACAATCTCTCATATATTTTAAATCTAAGCCATGATGTAAAAAATTTTCTTCTGAAAAAAATTAAAGAGATTTTACATTTTTACTTGAAACAGGAGGGTCTACCTTTTTTAAAAATCATTGCTTTGGTTAGTCTCCATATTTAAAAAACTTTTAATTCCAAACTAAGAAACTAAAAATTCTACTCTCTTTTCACAAATGATTTGACTTGGTAACCATTTCAAATCAAGTTCTCGATTCCATGGTTTTATTTTGAAATTGAACTGAGGGATTCCACCATGAAGACCTCCTAAATGTAGTTAAAAATATTCTTCACAGGGGCTCTGAATACCTGGTTCTATCATTTGTTGTAGGGCAAACAGGCCTGAATGCCTGACTCCAGTCCTTGGCTCTAACTTCCCAGGGGGACCTGCCCCTTTAATGAATATGTTCTTTCTCATTTTGATTGTTTGTTTGAGGTATTAAATTTCTGTTTAAAAAAACAATTCCCAGAAAATCCTTAGCTGTAGCTAATGAAATCTTACTCTAATTAAAATTATCTGCAGTCAAATTTCTTTTAAGTTTAGCCCCATTTCTCTGTAGGTCTCTGGAAATTTGACAGCTAAATAAACAGGATGCCTCTCATTTACAATCACATTTGTACACTAAAACAAAAGTTTAATACACTTTTTGTCACCACAAAGAAAACAGCAAGGACCATTAATTTTCACAAAAACTGATAAATATTCTCTCAAAGCAGGAGCCATCTAATTTAAAGAATTACTGGCTTGTTATCTTAAACAAGAAATCATACTCAACTTATATTGATGTTTTCTATCTGAAGCGTGTCATGCAATATTGTAATTTATCTCATAAATCTATGAGAGTGTGATCAAATCCTATCAAGTCTGATTGGCATAAATTTGAAACAATGAAGCAATCACATCTGTTAGGTGGTTCTAGCTTGCTAGACAACATTTTAAAAGTTTATACAATGACATAATTATATTTTTCTCCATAAGACCTTTCTGTACCCAATTTGAGCTCTTTCATGAAGTTTTATATATGTAATGGGTTCAGTGTAACCTAATACATGACATGGGATACACAATGAAAGATAAGAAAAGAAGGAAGAAGTTTGGGAGACGGAGTTAAAGAGATGGTGTACTTCATACACTCTGAAAAACACTTTAATCAAACTCCAAGTGAATTACAAGGTGCCAAGATAAGATAAAATAAGTTCACTTGAATAAAAAAATAGTATATCTAACTTTATCCTGAAACTACTCCTGAAAAAATATGAATGTTGAATTTAAGTTAAAATACATGGGCATAAAAACAAAGAATTCAAACCATGCTTTATGAAGGAAAAGGTTACAGAAAATTCACCAGCTACCTCTTTTGGTGTAAAATTCCTAATTTTTGAAATTTAAAGGATTTAATAAAAACATTATCAAAATATGTGTATGAATTGATAGGTGAAAATACAATATCCCAAAAGTAATTCTATGAAATTTTAAAGACATTTCTAATTAGTAAGTGAACTTAAGGATGAAAATGACTAGGCCCTAAAGATAGCAGGTGTATGGGTTAAAGAGACATAAACACTAAAAATAAAATTTAGGACACTGATAGGAAACTTCATTAAGTTATTGACTCTTATTTTTTTTATATATTCATGACTAAGATATGACTTAAGAGTATGTGAACCTTCTACTAACAAGAGCTAAATTACTATTATAAATCCCAAGTGGGTCATTCATTGATAATCATATACAATTTTGAGACATTTCTCATCCCACTGAGATCTACCTGCCACTCTTTACATGTATACATATCGTCACTCAAAACTGAATACCTCTTAGAAAAGGGAACCCTCCTGCACTGCTGGTGGGAATGCAGGTTGGTGCAGCCATTGTGGAAAACAGTATGGAGATTCCTCAAAAGACTAGGAATAGACTTACCATATGACCCAATAATCCCATTCCTGGGCATATATCCAGAAGGAACCCTACTTCAAAAAGACACCTGCACCCCAATGTTCATAGCAGCACTATTTACAATAGCCAAGACACGGAAACAGCCTACATGTCCATCAACAGATGACTGGATAAAGAAGTTGTGGTATATTTATACAATGGAATACTATTTGGCCATAAAAAATGACAATATAATGCCATTTGCAGTAACATGGATGTTCCTGGAGAATGTCATTCTAAGTGAAATAAGACAGAAAGAGAAAGAAAAATACCATATGATATCGCTCATACGTGGAATCTAAAAAAAAAAAAAAAAGATAACAAATGAACTTAAATATAAAACAGAAACAGACTCCTAGACCTAGAATACAAACTTGTGGTTGTCAGAGGGGAGGGAGGTGGGAAGAGACAGACTGGGAGTTTGAAATTTGTAGATACTGACAGATATATATAGAACAGATAAACAAGATTATATTGTACAGCACAGGGAAACACATACAAGATCTTGTGGTAGCTCATGGGGAAAAGAATGTGGCAATGAATATATGTACGTTCATGTATGACTGAAAAATTGTGCTCTACGTTGGAAATTGACACAACATTGTAAACTGACTGTAACTCAATAAAATAAAAATTTTTAAGACGTGAATACTTCTTCAACTTCCCTACAGACCAACCACAGTCTTGTATGCACTCAATACATACTTGCTGATTCATTTTAACTTCTATGAAACATGAGTCATGAGTCGAAGAATTTAAATGAAAACAATTTTATTCCCTACCATTAAAAATTAATAAAACAACATATGATGAAAGGAAAACTTCCCAGAAGGAGACAACAGATGACTGTGATGGTAAAACTTGAACTCAAGACAGTGACAAAGATCTTTTTGTGAAATCCTGTGCTCATTCATATGTTTTCCTTCTGTCTGTGGATATGGCAAGTTTTCCCAAAACAAATATATCCTGTTTTCTTAGAATTTTTGGTTTGGAATTATTGTAATGCTATGCTAATGAAAGAAGTCAAAACTTTTTCTCCATTCTTGACTCTTCTAGGATTTTGTTGAACTCTCATTAATATATAAAAATATCCACTAGTCACCCGTTTTATTAACATCTTGAAGTTTAATTCCTAATTAAATGCATTAAGAAATTGAAACTCTCATGAATACTATGTAATTTAGCTTAAATATAAAGACATTTTTTGATTACCACAGGACAATAACAGTACTATTATTTTACCAAAAAAAAAGTAAATCTCTATTTTTTTAATCTCTCATTTATTGAATAGGATTAAAAGAAGAATTAATTACAATTCTTCTGAAAAACTGCACTGTTGCTACCTATTTTCAACTTCATTTCTGTATTTTATGTTTTCACTGAAGAAATACTATGCTTTACACACAGACATAGGTTAAAAATAAGACAATTCCTGTTTTTGCTACAAAGATGGGCAGTGAACTCATAATTACAACATGGTATAGGTGTTCTACAAGGGTCTGTAGATGGTGAGGAGGTATCACTGAGGAATCAGGGAAAGCTTTCAAAAGCTGCATCTTGCAGGTTGATGAGACAGGAAAAGAAGTAAGGAGTGAACAGCACATAAAAAGCTTGACTCAACAAAGATTAACCATATGAGCATCTTTCCCCTTCCTCCCAAAACCCCAGCAATCTCAAATTTTTGGAAAATAGAGAAATAACTTATCAAAAAAGTAACTTGTAAGAGAATTTATAAAAACTGAGGAGAGGCAAACCATTTTGCCCAAAGTGCAGCAACTTTCAACCTCATACATCCCACCTCTACTACCCTGGTAGGGGTTCTTCAACTAAGAAAATAGGAAAACAACTTAAACAAAATGGAGGAAGAAAATAACTTTCCCAAACTGAAGGACTTGATTCCAGAATGAAGGAGTCCTCTGAAGATACAGTATAAACATGAATAAAATCCATTCCAAGACACATCATTATAAAAATTCAAAGACAAATATTCTAAAAGCCCCCATAATTATTAAAAAAACAGGTCATTCACAGCAGGAAACAATATAGAAGGGGAAAAGAGGCAATGAACCTCTCAGCAGCAACACAGAATGCTGTGCAACTAAGCCTTTTAAAATTCTAAGAGGAAATTATCCTGCAACCTAAAATTTTATACCCAACCAAACTATTAATCAAATCTGAGAGTAAAATAAAGATACTTCAACCCTTCTTAAGATCTATTTTCATATAATGAGGACGTTAAACCAGAAAAAAGACTGTAAGTTGAGACTGACACATAAGGAATAGAGCAAAACTGTCCGACCTCCAAGGATACCAAATCTTTAACCTCCTCCTTGATCACATTAACACATCACAGCATAACTCTGGATGAAAATGGCATTAGCAGCAAGAGAAATAGTAACCAGAAGCAATAATACGAGGAAGCAATTAGAAGCAAGCATTCTCACATTATACATCAACTATATTTAAATTTTTTAAAAAGCAGCAAGTATTCTTTGTCTGAGCAAAGATGCCACTGAGATTATAGGGAAACCCCATGACAATGGCTTTTAGTCTTTATTTCACAGTGTCTATATTATACCAGTATCAAATGACTGCCAAACGATTTCACATTAATCTCTCAAGTTATGTTCACATGCACTATGAACAGTGCCACTTTAAAGATAAATAAAACCATGTATCTCTACAAAAATGCAAGTGTACCCCCTGGGGCACACATACATTTTTACTCAACATATGGTTTAAATGTATTATTTTATAATTAGGTTTCATTTAAGAAACCAATTAATAAAATTTAACAGTATAGTTTCTATGAAGCAAGAGAACCACTTAGAGGTACTATCAACAGCTCAAAAAAAAATGATTGTCAATGACTACATCAATTATCAATTTCAGAGTAACCCCCAAAACTGGTTAGCATTAGTTATTTTCAAATTTTAAGTGAAAAACCATGCCCATTCTATTTGGGTGCCTGATGGACAAAATAAAATCCCATTTTTCAGCCCCATTATTGTGCATATTTCATACAGTTATTTTTCATTTATAAAATATCAAAAAAATCAGAATAAGCCCCTATATTTCTAGCACTGGAAGACTCTTTATGTTAAAATATTTAATTCTATGTGAATTGTTGGCTTTGACACTTTTTTCATCCATATTAGAACCTCCAATCTAATTTGGAAGTATCTCTCAAGCATAAGAGTTAGAAGAGCCATGAGAATAAATGCGTATTTCAAAAAAAAAATACAAACGAACTTATTTACAAAACAGAAACAGACTCAAAGACATAGAAAACAAACTTACAGTTACCAGGGGGGGGAATGGGGTGAGAAGGAATAAACTGGGAGTTTGAGATTTGCAGGTACTAACTAATATATATAAAATAGATAAACAACAAGTTTATACTGTATAGCACAGGGAACCATATTCAACATCTTGTAACCTATGGTGAAGAATATGAGAATGAATGTATGTATGTTCCTATGTGACTGAAGTACTGTGCTGTACTCACCCCCCAGAAATTGGCATAACATTGTAAACTGACTATACTTCAATAAAAATATATTTTAAAAAATAAAATAAAAAGCCAGATCAGACATCAATGATAATTATTAATTTAATATATTATGCTATTTAAAGAGGATGATGGAAGGGAAAGTAAATATATTTGTAATAAATCATCATGAAATTCAAGTCTGGCAACATTTTAAATTTTAAGATTTGCGCGCACGTGGCCGGCATTCACTGCAGCTCTCATCCCAAAATAAAGTAGATGACTTAGAAATTTAATAAATAATGTCCTCTTCATCTTATTGCATGTAATGGTTTCTCTTCTTTCTCTGCAACATTTATCCAAAAATTTTTTTGTTTTTAATGTAAGCAAGTAATGTATACCTATGCTTTCTAGAGCTACAAAGTAGAAATCTTAGGGTAATAAACTTTCAAAAACAAAACAAAATAATAATAAAATAAAACAAAATATTGGTTTTCAGTCCACCAGATCCAATCTCCCTGTCATTCCCTATACTATCTTGAAATGAAATTCAGATAATAAAATCTAACCATATGCAGGATATTTAAAAAAATTAATTCCCTAACCATAATATTAATCAAAAAACAAAAGTAAATTTATAGTGAAATACTCATCACTGTATAAACACTTAGGCATAACTACTTAAGAAGAATGAATAAAACAGTCACATGTTTGCATCTGTATATAATAGGTAAATTTGGATCTAGAACAAAAAAGATCACAAGTCATTCTCTAGAAGAAGTACAAAAAAATCAAAGGTGAGAGGCATAGGAGAACTCTAGAATAAAAATTAGTGTTGAGATAAGTGATTACAGATGAAAATTAAACTGAATGTGAAGAGAAATAAATAAGCTTAAATGAAATAAAAATTAAAACGTCAAGACAAATTACATACTGTTGAAATGGAGAAAATCATGAAATGTGGTGTGAGTGCAGCAGACCTGGGTTTTGTTTCTAAGCGTAGTGTCAAAATAATTACCTATGCTAAGGTTGTTAGTGTAGTTACAACCCATCCCAGAAAACCTACCACACTGTCAAGGCATTAAGTCTCTAGTTCTTAAAAATACTACAGTAGAGACTATATCCTCCCAAAATATAAAACAACCAGTGGAGTGCTAAAGAAATGTAATATAAGAAGTTACAGGGAAGATGTATGACAGATTACTGGAGATGGTACCAGAGTAATACTGAAGACTAGGCAACATAAAAATAAGTATTTTTAAAATATATTTTAACAATGTATTATTAGCATTCTAAAAAAAGAAACTTTAATATTTAGGATGATGATCATAAAATAACCTTAAATAAGCTTTATTAACTAACAAAATTCAATGAGATCTATTAATTTAAAATTTAGTTTGTTCTTAAAAGAATCTTAAATATCCTCTGCTACGTATTTGCCATCTGTGTAATGGAGCTTCCAGTAAACTGCATTCCCCAACTGAAAACTTGTCAACTAAATATCTAGTAAGAAATGTTATAAATCAGGAAGTGGGAAGAATGTGTGAAGTAAACTACACATAATTTTGGAGAATTTCTTTATTCTACTTAAGCTCCCCCTCCACACAAACTTCCCCCAAAGTATCAGATACTTCATGGAACATTTTGCAAAATTGTGTCAGTATTATTAAAGCATTACTGCTTTATTTTTGAAGACAGGTTAAGCAGGCAGACATTCAAAAGTTACGTGGCAGTCTGGACCATTTCACATAGTCTGAGGAGGACATCTAGCATCCCTGATCCCCATCTACTAAATGCCAAAAACATCCCCAAATTGCTGTGACAAAGGAAAATACACCTATTCATTTCCAAAATAACCTTCGTCAGGGAGCACCCTTGTTTGCAAATCATACTCCAACAGTCTTATAGCAAGAAGCACGTTATGGTGGGGAACAATATGAAAAAAAGTGTTTCAAAAACAGAAACACTTTTACCAATTATACTAAAAATTATAACTTGCCAATTTTATCCTCTTCCAAACAACCTTGCTTCAGCCTATCTGTCTTGGTATTGTGTACTGAGTCTAACTTACAGAGATTTGTTTACCACCCTGCAACATATGTATATTCTTTTTATGTTAAGTTTTTTTTAATAGAAAGCTTTCCTATATACGACCTTTTCAGTATTCCAACTTTTATGTAGCCAAATTTAAGTCAAAAATAGGACCTAATCAACAGATTGTATGAGTATAGGCATGCTAAGCTTCTATAAATTCACTTGTGTGATTTTATTTCCTGTTTTTCTATGTTGTCTGGTTTTTGGTGTTTCATTGAGCAACATCAAGACTACGGTGGTCAGTACTAAGACACTGCATTTAGCCGTGTCATATTCAGTATTATGAAAGACTGTTCTATGTCAGTATTACTTAGTGCCCTAAGAAATCCTTGCAGTATGAGAGTACCCTTTTTTATTCTGCAAACTCTAAGTTTAATAAGATTCTATTTAATTAGCACAGGATTCAAATACACATTCGTGCCAAATTTTGCAACCACATGGGAAGTATGGGAAAGATATTTCCAACACTTTCGGGGGAACAACCTTGGGTTGCTCTCTGAAAATTTCAGTGCAAGACCAAACTGCTTCACATGCTATCCTCTGAAAGGATGAGGTGTGAAGGAAATTTTGTGTTTAACATGACCTTTGGCTGTACTTTTCCTTGTCATAATTACAGAGGAGCTACTCTCAGAGCCAACACATGAGCTACGATATTACTCCTACAACTACAGTACTAGTTCATGAAGTGCTTCACATTGTGACAAATTCAAGGCAGAATATACGGAAGCTCTTACCTTTGTTACAAGGCATAATAGGCCTTTCTAAACTACAGAGTTCTGATACTATACATAGTTGTAAATAAGAACTATTACATAAGATTTTTTAATATACATGCAAATACAATATACCAGTGTAGTTACCTAGTTCAACTTAACAAGTCATCTATATTCTAAATGCAAAAAAACTAGAAATTTAAATTTAGTATCTAATATGTCTTCAATAAATATGTATCAAGAGGGAATTAAAAAGAAAACTACAAAAAACCAAAACAACCTTAAGCAACTCTCTTCTAGAGATTGCTATTTTCCCACACAGAATTTCACCAAGGAAAAACAGTTGTTTTCAAAAGTGTTTTCGCAAAACTGCCAACTTATCAATATAAATGACATGTAACATGCTTCTTAAGAGAAAAAAAAAGTGTACTAGATCATCTAACATAAAATTATAAATTATGAAGGTAAAACAAGTAGAATTAGTTTTCAGTACAATGTCAACTATGCAATTAATCACAAGATTTATAAAGCAAAACAAGTATAAAAAATCCTATAATGTATAATATGAAGAAAAATTTTAGTGCTCTCTAATATACTGACCAACTTTGCCATACTCATCTTTCTGCTCCCAATGGTAATACCTCTTTACTTTCACCTTGAGAAGAAATTCCAACAGCTGTAGAACATCACAGTCATATTCCATAAAAATCATAACCACAAACTGCCCAGGTTCGCTACAAAACACATAAATACTGGCCATAATAGAAGTTTGTTTTATCATAAAATAAAACAATTCAAAAGATACTGTATGCGAATTAAGATTCCTCTTAAATACACATTATATACACTATTAGGAATGATACAACAGGAATTCGAGGTATTACGAGAATGATTACAGATCCCAATTTGCTCAGGATGGTTCCAGCAGACACCTATTGTCCTGACACTTACTGACACCCTTTCATTCTCAAAACTGTCCTGAATTGGAGGATAAATTATGTGGTCATCCTAGCAATTACAGTATTTCATATTACCTAAACCGTGGGTTTTGAGAATTTTATGATATAACATTATTTACTTCAAAATTCCAACTTAAAACTAAGTGATTCACAAGTACCCTGCCATTCACCAGATGCAGTCACTTATGGCACTCATCCCAACATCTTCCAACACCTCCCCAACAAAGCCCTGGAAATGGCCTTGGCCTTGAGAGTCAAAAGAAGTGCTCTGAGTCTAAGACATCCACCAGGCAAATATTCACTCTCCCTGAGGCACAAATTCCTCTTCAGTATTTAATTTGGATCCACTCTACAGGATTATAAGAAGAATCAAATCAGAAAATTCAACTATGTCATTTTTTAGATTCCACATATAAGTGATACCATATATTTGTCTTTCTCTGTCTGACTTAACTTCACTCAGTATGATAATCTCTAGGTCCATCCATGTGGCTACAAATGGCATTATTTCATTCTTTATGGCTGAGCAGTATTCCACTGTGTGTGTGTGTGTGTGTGTGTGTGTGTGTGTGTGTGTGTATACACATATATACCACAACTTCTCTATCCAAACAAATGAATTTATTTACAAAGTTGAGACTCACAGACATAGAAAACAAACTTATGGCTACCAAAGGGGAAAGGGTGAGGAGGGGGAAGGATAAATTGGGAGTCTGGGATCAGCAGATACACACTACTATAGATAAAATAGATAAACAACAAGGTCCTACTGTATAGCACAGGGAACTATATTCAATAGCTTATAATGATTTATAATGAAAAAGAACATGTGTGTGTGTACATATATATATAACCGAATCACTATGCTGTACACCAGAAACTAATAAAACATTGTAAATCAACCAGACTTCAATTTAAAAAATAAAAAAATTTTTAAAAATTAGAAAATTCAAGAAGCTCAAATACTGCCTACTGCTTAAAAAAGACCAAATGTAACACAAAGTGAATATACTTAGCAAGTTAAACCTATCAGAGATATAAATGAATTCAGTCTCTAACAACAAACAAAAACAACTCAGGTTAAAAACTACATTATACCAACCACACAGACAAAACGGTAATGGACTAAGAAGGATCCTTGAGGACCACACTAAATGAGTCCTAATCCGAGCGCCATCACTTACTGCCAGCTTGTGGCAATGAGCATCTCTAAGTCTCTGTTTCCTCATTCATTTTATGACGATAATAAGTGTTCTTATCTCACTGTGATGAGTAACAAATAATCCGTGTAAAAGATGGGAGTACTGTGCTTGCACATAGTAAGTGCTCAGGAAATGCTAGCTATTGTTGTGGCACTCTCCACTAGTGTCCGTTTTCAAAAACAGTCCTAAAAAATTATTCAGGAGAAAATTTCACATACATGTGCATGTGTGTGTGCACAAATGTGTATCTTCCAATGAAAGATCACTTGGAAGACATAGGAGTACTCCACTAACCGCATCAACAGTGTGCGCTGGGCATATTACACAACCAGTATAGTAGATCATATTCAACACTGGAGAAGGCAGCTTTTTTCTTCAAAATAAAGTCCACACTCACATCCTGAAGCACACTTTAAAATAAAATTCCATATCTAACAGTACCTGTGATTGTTCCCCTCCAGAATAGAAAAGTCACAGATACGTACAATACGCACATTTTTAAATCCATGTATATAAATCAAATGAGACCACTTCCTTTAAGGCAAGCAATATTCCAGTTAAACATTCATATATTCTGTATTTCAAAGTAAGAAATTTCGGTTTACATATGCATAATTTACAATTCTTTAGTGAAACCTGTCTACAGAGGTCATTTTCACTATATTTCAATAGCATCCTGACTTGAAATGTACAGTGCTGCTTCTCTCTGAAATGTTAGAACTGTAAAGTACACAATAGTTCACTGCAAGCAAACACAGGAGAAAAGCAAGTTGTGCATATGATACCCTTTTACCCAAGCCCAATCAAAAAGAAGGCACTAATAACTTGTGCTGTCTCATGAAACACAGTCAGAACAAAGAAGAAATACCTGATTTGGTTAAAATAGAAACTTTACATGGAGAATTACTAGCTAAAGTCGGAGAAACTAGAGACTGCATTTATAAAGATCCTTGTCCATTTTTAGTTTTTCAAAGTGGTATAAAACTTTCAAAGGAGATATAAGAGAAATATGTCATTAAGACTAATATACAAATCTACAAAAACATCATGTTGTTTCCCAAATACACATATAACGGGGATTTAAAAAAAAAAAAAGGTTACATCGCTCAAGTTTATATCTCAAGGATCCAATGCTAAGCTGGCCTTCATTTCTCTGAACTTTCCTAAAAATATACCAGTAGTAAAATAGCTTTGCCACTAAAACACAATAACTAAGACTCCATTATCTTTTATAAAGCAAGTAAGAAATACAGACCTGCCCTTTAGAGACAGCAAGGATAATGGGGACTGAGGTTTACATGTTCAGTCTCAGTTTACAGACTATAGACTATATCATTAATTTGTAAGTGACTCTACAATGAGTATGCACACAACACACAAATATGCTATCACCAGTAACCCTAAACAGGTAAATTTAGAGCTAAAAAGCATAACTGAAATTTTATCACCACCATAAATTACTTAGAAAAAAAACCCTGGGCATTGCAATGAATGCAATGAATGCAATGAATATACTTTTGCCTTAAAGCTAATACTTTAATTTTAAAGAACCACAAAGAAAAAAATCAAAACTAGTCAGTAACAATGCAGCATCTAAAAGCAATAAACTCAAAATTAAGTTATAAATAATTTAAAGCATGTCATGAAGATGTATTAATAATTCATCAGATAAATAATTTACTAAATAATCAAATAAATAAATAATGAAATACATAAATAAATCAGCAAATAAATAATTCTGCAAAATAACCTAAACAATAAGTCACCCAAACAAATCACAAACCTACAAAACTACAATGATTTTCTGGATTCTGATAGTTTTAAATAAGCAAACGTACATAAACTAGATCAATCCTTGTTAGAATTAGAAATATTTTTCAATGCTACTGGTAAAATCCTCATCTCAATACATAGGAACACATTCTCAATTTTTAAAAGACTGCATAGGATTACTTCTTATAAATTATTAATATGATTATAATATATCCTCCTCTATATTTTACATATAATATCTTTGCCTAACATATTTTCCCCCAAACAACTGGATACTTAAAATATTCTTAATTTACAGTTCTTTTTCAAAGCAATACTTACAGTACAATAGCGCTACAGCCTTTCTGATAGTTTTCCTATCTTCACCAAGTCTTTGGAAATTTTCTGCAAGGGTAGAACAATAAGAATAGCCTTAATTATTACAGGTGGCATTTCACTCACTAATGAACAATGCTTTATAATTCTACAAGGGAGCAGTGGGAAGTAGACATTATCAGTTGTAACCTATGGCAAGTTTTTAGAAGTCTTCAAAGGACTAAGGACAAGCTGAGAGAGGCCAGATTCCTCTATCAGAGCTGACACACAAGCTGTTACAATTGGTGGGATTTCAGAAATGAAGACAAAAACTTCAAAGGACAAAGTGATTGGCTGACATCTAACACTATCATCAATTTGAGGAGCTCAAAGTCCTTGAAAGAACACAAAAGATCACTTACCTGTTACAATTTGAATGTAGTGACAACCTAAGTAGAGCACCACAAAGAGTCCAAACACAACTGACCCCATAAACCAGTCTTCATTTAACATTTGTTTAAAGGTTTTATCCACTCACAGTATAGTACACGTGAATCCATAATCAGTAGATCTCAAACTGTGATAGCCTTTTCCCACAGAAATAAGAACTCAGTAATGAATTTTTGACACCTCTAAGGGAATAAATTCAAACAATATAGCACACATGAAGGAGACTAAAATTAATCCAAGTTTTTTTTTATAATTTATCTCAATGAATTCTCAAAGCAAGTTAGATAATATTTAACCTATTTCACAGTCAAGGAAAATGAGGCTCAGTAAGACTAAGCATACTGCCTAAGGTCCCCAAGTGCCAGGGAAGATTCTAACTTTGTCTACACAACTTCTACGAGAAAGTTCACTGAACTACAGACTCCTTAAATTGGAGCCTACCCTTAAAAATACAGCAAATCCTAAACTGTGCAAATAGGCGAGAGCAAGTTTTCAGCCTGCGGTAATGTGCCTCCCAAGGGACATTTGACAATGCCTGGAGACATTTTTTGGTTATCACACCTGGAGAGTATTATCGGAATCTAGTGGTTAGAGCTCAAGGATGGTGCTAAACATCCTACAACGCACAGGACAGTTAGTTCCCCACTAGGAAGAATTATCCAGCTTAAAATGTTAACAGTGCTGAGGGGAGACCCTGGGTGAGAGAAAAATGACTTTTAGTGGTGTGTGGTTTCCCTATCATAAAATAATACTTCCTTGGTTCATGGATATAGTCTTTTTTTAATATATATAACATTATATGCAGTGGAATACCCTGGATAAAAATGTGTATACCCTGACCTTGGAGAATGGGTACAAAGAAACTCTGTACTTTCTGCTCAATTTTTCTATAATCCTAAAACTTCTGAAAAAATAGTCTATTAGCCTTTTAAATGTATATCCATCACTTATTTCATTAAAGTTATGAATAACTCTTACAATCACTGCCTTAAAAAAAAGTAAGTCTACAGTTATAAAAAAATTTTTAATTTCATTTACCGAATTCCAAGGCGGGAGAGGGTATAGCTCAAGTGATAGAGTGCATGCTTAGCATGTAGAAGGTCCTGGATTCAAGCCCCAGTACTTCCTCTAAAAATAAATAAATAAACCTAATTACCTCCCCCACCACCCCCCTCCAAAAACAACAACAATACTTGAAGAATCTTGCAAATGTAAAAATATACAAAAATGGCAGCCTGCCTAATTTTAGGTTAAAAACAAGAAAGCTGACATTTATCAAAATTCTTCCAATAGTTAAAGAGAGTATTAAAAGTCATATTTATGAGCTGATCTTGTCTACATGATTAGTCAAGATATCTAATAATATTACAAATTCATAGGGCTTGAGATTATTATGATATGCTACAATTTACAATCCTCAATAGTTAGTCGGGTTTTTTTGCCTAAAAGCTATCAAATATTTTCTGAAATAATGGGTGATAACTATTAAAATCATTTGAAAATGATATTCAGCAATATAATTATCAAAGAGCTCCAGAAATTTATGTATCAAGTACTTTCCTTTCAATCCCAATTAATCTCTCTCTAGTCTCAAAATAGATTTTGGTTTTCAACATAGATCTAGAATCTACCACGACACAAAGCATGTTTCTTTATATGTGAACTGTCACATTCCTACACAGAGCATTAAACAGTGGTATCCTTTATCAGCCAGGATTAGGTCATATCCTTCCCAAGCCAAAAAAAACACCTTTAGTAATAATAATATAATGAGTTAAGAAAAAAAAAAAGGGAGAGAATTTCTTCCACGCAAATGTCTAGTAGACAAAGGCTGATGTGTCAGCTCCAGATATCAGGGATCCATGTTCCTTCTGTCTTTCTGCTCTACCACATACTGTTTCTATTAGAAGTCGCTTCACACGCCAAGAAGACTGTGGGAACTCCAGCGAGCACATCTGCAGCACAAGCAGCAGAAAGAAGGAAGGTGGGGGGGGGGGGTGCCCAGCCCGCTCTCTCCTGTAACTCTCCTATTTCAGCCCACAGCTTCTAAACCATAACCTAGTCCTTTGGCCACACCTAACCACTTGAGAGGATACAATATACAGTCTCCAAATTTGGTAAAAAATGCCCACCTATTAAATTGGGGTTCTCTTCACAATGGAAGCCAGGGAGAATTTTGCAGGGCAAATTATAAGAATCAGACCAGAGTGGAGGTAACAACTCTTCAAAGAAAATGGCAGATGGACTCAAAATTTTTCATTAGACTAATTCACTTCAAATTGTATGTATGTGTGTGTGTGTGCGCGTGTATGAAAGAATAAATGTTTAACAACAGGTAAATGGTTAAATGAATTTGGGGATAATCTAAAAATAGAATGCTACGTAAACACTAAATACCACTTTGAAGAATTTTACTGATGTGGAGAAATGTTCATAATATTAAATGAAAAAGAACAGGCTATAAAATATTTCATATAAAATAATCCCTATTTTACTTTATTTTTTAAATAGGAGCTAATTTTTTCACTTTTTTTTACTGAAGTACAGTCAGTTACAAACACATACAGATATATACGAACAGTATGCATTTATATATACAAAGAGGCACATTTTAAATCTATTATCAAGAGAGAGACAGACTGATACCATATAAAAATCAAGAGAACAGAATTAAGCTAAATGATAATAGTGGTTCAGGCTTTGGGAACTTTCATTTTCCCCCTACTTTTCATTGCCTCTAATTTTTCTACAATGACACATATCATGCTTATGATTATTTTTCATGAAGATTTTGTCCTACATGAGGAAATGCACATTATAAAGGTAGTTAGATTCAAGCTTTAATTCTTTGTTACTTGGAATTTGCTGCTAATAAAAAAAAAAAAAAAAGTAGGGGAAATCTGTAACAGCTATATCTTTCCCAGCTGGGGCAAAATACATCTGTTTCTCTTGAGTTGGTAGTAACAGCTAACCTCCCTATGCCCAACTTGTTTGCAACTTACTAACACTCACATATCACATTTGTCAGGTTTACACAAGTCACTCCTAACCAGATGCTACATCCATCATTCCTAACAATTTACCCCGACATATTGATTACTTTGCTCATCTCATTCTGTAGAACTAATCACTTGTACTTCATGCTTCTACAAATCCTTCCATTTCCTGTATTTCTCAGACTATTTTTTAAATTCTACTCTACTGCACATTTTCCTGGTTACTTATATAATGGCTCCATCTACCAGAAATTACATCTTTCTTATCTCTTTGTAGCCATCTCGCATTGTTTTGAATTTTCCAGCTACTACCAAGTATACATACTATTTTCACATCAACATTCTATCATCTGCAAGTCTCATCATTACCAGTAGTCGTCTCAAAGTTCTCCACATTATCTAGAGTGACTCAATTTCCTAAACCCACATTACTACCATATAAAAATGAAAAAATGAGAAAAAAAAAAACAAGAAAATGATATATTTAAAACTACTAACAAGTGTATGGGGTTGACCAAATAGCAAGCAAACAAAAAAGTAAAACACATGGTCCTCACTCTCTAGAACTTGGGGAAATAAGACACATACAGACATATACAGACATACAGAGACACAGAGAGAGAGAGAGACAGAGAGGGAGAGAGCGATGGAGAGAGAGAGAGAGAGACATGGCAGGGAGATAAAAGAAAGAAATTTACAACCAAATGTAATAAGGGACAAGAATACAATCCAGATAATAAGTACTACAGAAAATCCAGAAGGTGAAAGCCACAGGCAGGGATAATCAGAGAAGGCTCTTCAGCTGAGACCAGGTTCATACAGTCCTAGTACAGTGGTTCTCAACCATGGGAGACATTGCCCCGCACATATCATTTGGCAACACCTGGAAACACTTGTAATTCTCAGAAACGGGAAGTACTATTTACACCTCATGGGTAGATGCCAGGGATTCTGCTAACATTCTATGATGCACAAGACAGCCCCCCCCCTAAACTGAATTATTCAGCCCAAAATGTCAACAGTGCTAAAAGGAGCAGTTGGAGTCAAAAGAAGAGACAGCACTTAAACAGGATGGAGTGACCTGAGTAAAAGAATGGTAGCTAAAATACACGACGTCTTTAATAAACCACACTATCACTAGTGAAGGAGGGTGGGAAACAAGATTAGAAAACGTAACTGGGTATAGATTGCGATGGTCTGTACAAGAAGTCTGATAGACCAAAGAAATAAAGAAAATAGTTATTATAGCAACAAAAATACAAGAGAGCAGAAGCAAAAATAGCAACATACTTCATAAGGATAAACTGTAGATAGTGGGGCGCTGGTTTCCAGCAGTGTGGCAGACTAGATACCTTGATACTGTTAGACACAACTGTTTAAAGCTCGTGGGAAATCTGTTTTAATGAACTGCTCAGCTAGCAAGAAAGTACAGCGTCCACATAAGCTATAAACAAAGCGAAAGTAGAATAAGCAAACCCAGAAAACCAGCTTTCATCCTGAGAGTATGTGCCTAAAACTGTTGAAATTGAACTTACATTTTAATGGCTACACAAGGCTCAGGAGATAAACTTTTAAAAGTCTATCAAAAACAAATGCCTACACAAAGCTTTCATGCCAAAGGGCTATCCCCTCATGTTAACAGCAAAAAAGCACCACAAAGTCTGCCTCCTGCTGCCTCTTTATAGTCACACCCACCCCCAGCACCCCCATTCCTAACCCCGGGCAACCTCTAATCTGTGTTCCCCCTCTTAACTTTTGTCATTTAGAGAATGTGTTATTGACTCTCTTGATACTGTTACCACAAAGTGGAACCTTCCCAAAAGTTCTCAGACTAAATTCACACTACTTGTATAATCCAGTAAATCTCATGTGAAGATGTATTTAAAGTGCTCTTAAATGGTTAGTACCATCAGTCACCTGCAGGAAGTATATGTAAATTCTCAGAGAAAGAAAATAACTTCAGTCCAGGCCTCAAAGCATCCAACAACTTTCCAAAAACCTCTATTCAAATTTTAAAAATCACAAAACACACAAGGATACGAGACACAATGAATGAGGGCCAACACAAACCAGAGACCGCAGAATTAGCCTACAGATATTTCAATTATTGGAAAGATTATACAATAAGGATGTTTTGAGTAATAGAAAGGCTTAAAATATATATGTGTGAATTAAATGAAACCTCAAGAAATAAAAAAACAGGTAAAAATTTTAATTTGGTGGAAAAGTGAAACAGAGTCAATACAAACAGAAATAGAATTAGTAAGTGGAAAGAACAACTTTTATAATCGATCTAAAATGCAGGTCAGAGAAACAAAGAAAACAAAACATGTAAGAGCAGTTAAGAGATGCAAAGAGTAGAATGAGAAGGTCTAACAAAGTACTTCCTAAACTATCTGTGATCAAGGACTACTTTTGAAAGTGCCAATCTACTGGAGACAAAAACTTTTATAAAATACAATAAAACTGAATTTCTTTTAAAAAATCATGTGTTTAGATGTCATGATAATATCAAGTTGCTATTAAAAGCTTCTGAATGTTTACTCTGAATTTGTCTTGATTCATTACAGACCAATAAAATCAGGCTGCAGACCAGCACTGATCTGAGGACCACACTTTGAGTAGCAGCAATCTAAAACACAAATAGATCAAGATTAAAAAAGAATTGTAAAAGAAAACAGTATAGATAATATTAGAATAGATGATGGTTGAAAATTTTCCATACTAACTGAAGAGGCAGATGGCCAACCCAAGATGCAAGAAAAACCAGACAGTAAAGATACAGGTAAACAGTGGGTCACTCCTCATCGGTGTAGGGGCCTCGTTCACCACAATCACTGCAACACAATTCCAGACCAGCATTTTCTATCACCTTTTAAAAAATCTAAGAATTCAAGCTGGATGTACTCTAAACAAACAAAACAGAGGCAAGTGAACTTAGTAAAGAAACTTATAAGACACAAATTTTCAAGAGCTACTGGTTTCCTCTCTCAATGGAAACACTGTCAATACTGCCCAAATTGTTTAGTTTATTAGCTATTTTAACGAGTAACTTTATGAAACAAACAAAAAAATCACAATCTTACATTAGCGAAGGCTGATATGTGTTCAATTATATTGAAATGAACAGGATTTCAATTCTGTTAACTGCTCTTTTCTATGTGAGGTGAGCTACATAATATTTCAGCGTACTTTACCTAGTAAATCCTTTCATCATGACAGATTCTTTTATTCTAAGTTCAGGTCACTTAAAAGAATCTGCTCAGACATCTAGCAGGCATCAAATGAAGATTTAAACCTACTTGGCAAAACAGAAGTTATGGCATCACTCCTCCTGAGAAAGAATCAAAACTATTATCTGTATAAATGTTTGGTCACTTTTCAAATATTTGACACACATCTAATTAAAGCATCACAATATCCTTATGGGATCTTGGTTTTATAGGACAGATATAATACTGGCCAAAAGCTTAGAAAGTGAAAATAGATGGCGAACAGCATCAAAAATATACAAGAAAGAAATACATAAACTGAATGTAACAATATAAAGAGAAAAAAAGATTTCCAAAATCTAATCACTGTCTGCTTCTCAGCATCATACCCCATCATATGAAATTGAAAGGACAATCATTAGGCATGCAGAGTAAATAAACTAAACGAAATATGTTAACCTATTTGATTCAGTGACACCAAATTCAAATAATTTAGCAAGTTATTTAATCTAATTGTTTATTGAATCTGAATAAGATTCATAAAGTGCTAACTGTAAGGCTATGAAAAAAGAATTTAAAATAGACCAAAAAACAAAAACAAAAACAAAAACAAAAAACCTGGGCTGAGTGATTAAAACTTCCGCCAGGTAAAAAGTAAGTAAAGGCTGAGCAAGGTAAAAACTGTCATCCAGACTTAACAGGAACAAGGTCTTTAAATAAGAGAATTTCTTCCCCAAACTATTCCACAGCTATACTGATTCAAAGTTAATGCCTGAGCAAATAAAAGGCACAAGATATTTTAACTTGGTGATTCAGACTGGAAATTTACAGTGAAGTTTATTTTTTTAATGCATTATTTCAGCCAGACACAAACATCAGGCTATGAGAATATTTAACCTTATAATTTAAATTTTTGACAGCTCACACCAAGTTTAACTAACCACCAATCCATTCTGATATAAAGAAGAAGAAAAATGAAATAACCCAGTGCCTTTTGAGTTTTTACTTCAAGTTATCGATAATCATATTTGTTTGTATTCTCAGTTGGTTCAAGTCTTCTTTGTGGAGAGAAAGGCAGGCTTTAAAAATATGCCTACATATGTCCATACATTCAAGTACAGAAAATGTTCCCATAGTTGTAAGTTTTTCACTGGTACTTCCTGATCCCTACTTAAAACACAAAGGTGAACAAGTAAGCAAATTTTTAAGATAACACTAAAAATGAATGCACTTTAACAATGTATTTTTAAGGCATGCTGCGAAGATTTTTTTTTATTTCATCCATAAAAACAAGCCACGCAGCCAAATTCATTATCATAAACATCTGCAAATGGCTAAAACTGGGGGGAAATAAAGGCTAGAAATTTACTTCTGTATCCATCAAGAGGACTTGAGCTTCTGCAGGGAAGCCCTAATGACTGAAACCACTGATATCTGAAGGTTACATCCAAAGTCAGAGAATCACAGACTTTCTCACCAAAAAACACCCCAACAAGTACCAACTGACAATGAACTCGTATCTATATATAGGGGTCTGGGAACAGAACTCGAAATTGCCAGCAATATCTATTAATTTTCTTTGGCACTGACTATTGTTTTTAAATAACTGTGTTAATTCTTTTGCATTACATAAAATCACACTAAAGTTCAACATGAAAAGAACGCACTATGTTTATTATACTTCTTCATGAATCCAGAGCTTAAAAAAAGAATCCAGTCAAGAGATCTTACCCTTCTGCTCAAACCAGAACCTCATGCCTTTGTTGGATGAGCACATATTTCATACTTGGAGAAAAGCTAATTCTAATAAGTTTCTAGGTTTAATCAGCTGTTCTTTTCCATAAACAATGAATCCACTAAGCAATCAACTCTACCTTTACATATGCACACACACCATTAGTAAGTTGTTCTTTTACAACTTTTTGGACTACATCAAACTAAAAATAAAAAGCTTCTGCACAGTGAAGGAAATCATCATCAAAATGAAAAGGCAATCTACTGAATGGGGAGATACTTCCAAACCGTGTTTCTGATAAGAAGATATCTAAAATATTAAAGAACTCATACAACAACAACAAAAACAACCCAATTTAAAAATGGGCAGAGGATCTGAAACATTTTTCTAAAGACATACAGATGGCCAACAGGTACATGAAAAGATGTTCAACATCACTGATTATTAGGGAAATGCAAATCAAAAGCACAATGAACTATCACTTCATACCTGTTAGAAAGGCTACTATCAAAAAGAAAAATATAACAAATGTTGGAGAGCATATGAAGGAAAGAAAACCCTCATACACTGTTGGTGTGACTGTAAATTGGTGCAGCTACTACGGAGAATATGGAGTTTCCTCCAAAACTTAAGACTAGAACTACCATATGACTCAGATATTCCACTTCTGGGTATTTATCTGAAGAAGAAAACACTAAATCAAAAAGATATATGCACCCCTGGGTTCACTGAAGCATTACTGACAACAGCCAAGATATGAAAACAACTTAAATGTCCATCAATAGATGAACGTATAAAGATGTGATACACGCGCACACACACACACACACACACACACACACACACACAGAGGAATATTAGTCATAAAATAGAATGAAATCTGCCATTTGTGACAACACAGATGGACCTTAAGAGTACTGTGCTGAGTGAAGTAAGTTAGACGGAAAAAGACAAATACCATATGATTTCACTCATATGTGGAATATAAAAAAAAAAAAAGCAAACAAACAAATCAAAAACAAAGTTATAGATACAGAGAAAAGATAAGTGGTTACCAGGAGGGAAGGGGTTGGAGTGAGTGAAAGTGAAGGGAGTCAACTAGATGGTGGTGGATGGTAATTAAGACTTATGGTGGTGATCACTCTGTAGTGTATACAGATGTCGAGTTATAATGCTGTACACCTGAAATCTATGTAATTAAAAAAAACTTTTTAACCCACATTTATTCTTGAATATGCATCTGTAAAATTTATTACATATTGTATTACAGAAAAATAATGGGTAATCACGTGACAGACAACTCTTTTTCAGCAATTAAGGATTAACTTAGTAATAAATTGCAAATATTAGCAAGCAAATCAAAAGGAGATAGTTCGTGCCTTGTTCTCACCTTGTTCTCACCTAATTATGAAAAATAATCTAAAAAGGTTATATGACTTATTTCAAATCTATATAGTCGGAAGCCATAACTTCATAATTATACATTTGAGCTTAAATTATCTTAAATTAAATATTCTGAATTTAAATTATCTTTATGAATTTTATAATTAAGCCATTCTTATAATTTGTATAAAATCCTTTAATGAAAAATTAGATCTAATCTAAAATTTTAAGAACTTTAATTTTTAAATAAAGTCATTAATTTTCAGTCACCTTTTCTTTGGATTGACATTTACATTTAAAGAGATAGAAGTTATTTTTTGGATTTAAGTCTTTCTAACAAAGGTAAATAAAAATCATTAACTAAGGGTTATTTTAAGTTTTTGAATTTAAATTAGTGGGTTTTCTAAACCTCGGAATAATTTTTGGTAAAAGCTTTTGTCTAAAAATCATAAACTTCTGTATAATTATAAATGCAATTCTAATCTAAGTTATTTAATTCGACATAATTTAAATTCAAAGATATCATGAATAGTTATAACTTTTAATTACATTGTATTTGAGACACTTAGTATTTGAGACACTTACTTTTACATCCCTTCGTGAAAAAAATGACAGGCCACACACTATTTCCACTTCATTTTACTACCAATTACTTTATAACATATGAAAATTGATCCTTGTGTTCTGAAAAGAATATACTGGCTATAATATTCAATCTATTTCCTCTCTTTAATAACATTTATAAAAACTTTCACTTTTTATTTCTTTCTGAGTATAACTTACTCAGAAAATATTAAGATCTTAAAGTACACTTTATGGGCAAAATTCCTAGAATCACTTAGACACCTAAAATTAATTTCCTGGATAGTTACTGAAAAAAACTACTATAATCAAGTACTTTTACAATAACAACAACAAAAAAAAATCAATGAAACAAAATGTCTAAATAGGAGAAATATTCCATGTTCCTGCTCAAGGCCCAATTATTTCTATATATTTTAATACACAAAAAAATCAGGTAAAACAAAACAAAACAGTTGTTGGGAGTTCTTTATGATGCCTTTAACTTTTATGAATTAAGTACGAGTTTCATGTTTAATAGCAGTCAATGTATCTTCTCCACAACTATATAAATAAACTAAATAAACAATGAATACATAAAAACAGTTACACTTCTCTCCAGAAGAAGCCAAGTTAACTTCTTAGACAGGAAGAATTTAAAAAGGAAAGTGCATGCTTCACTAAGTACTATGAAATCTGAATGCAGATAAAGCTGTAAATTGAACTCATGGATGAGTTTTTGAGAAATCTCAGAAAAAAAAAACAGTAATATTACAAATACCCAAATTCCTACCAACTAGAATTTATTAACAAATGGCATTCACATTATGCATTCAAATTCACATAAATATAAAAACCACAGTTGCTTCACTTTATGTTTATTTGTAAAAGAACAGCAAGAGATAAAGTCCACTGTTCACCACCATTAACCTCTTCCCACCTCATTAGCAGCTACTATCATGAGATTGGCAAGTAGCCTCCTAATTCATTTTCCACATTTTTATTTACATACTTAAATTAAGAGTTGTTTTCGTGTATTTTTTCAATTTTCATAATGGTATCACACTGAAAGTACTTCCTGTTTTTCATTCAACATCATTTTTGAGATCTACTGATATAAATACTTAACTTTTGTAAAGCACTGCAGCACATTTGCCTCACATACGCCTACCACATTTTATTTATCCATTCCTCCACTGATGGACATTTGGGTTGTTTCTAACTTTGCACTATTACAATACGTTAATGACAACCATTGCACAAGTCTCTAGGTTCACAAACAAAAACATGTAAACTCTGTCCTCTAAAGCAAGATTTCTCAACCTGAGCACTACTGACATTTTGGACTGGATAATTCTTTATTGTGAGAGTCTGTCCTGTGAATTATAGGACCTTTGGAGCATCCGTGATCTCTGCCCACTAGATGCCAATAATCTCCCCAGATAGGAGAACCAAAAATGTCTCCAGGCACTGCCAAATGTCCCTGGGACATTAAACTGCACTGGTTGAGCACCACCGCTCTAAGGTCTGTAGGAAAGTAAACTTCTGGGTTATATGTACATTTTCCATTTTACTGGATACTGCCCAACTGTTCTCCAAATAGCTGTATCAATTTATATTCCCATAAGCATATAATACCTCTGGTTTCCAAATATCCTTGTCAAAACTTGATAATGTATGATGATTTAAATTTTTCTAATAAAATAAATCATTAACTTTCCAAAAGGAGACTGCCATAGTTAACTTCAAGAGCAAGTGGTAGACATACGCCACTTCTAAGGAATTATAATATAAACCCAAAGCTTAAATGGGGGAAGTGACCTACATTATATTCCCTTCTGTTTATTTTACTTTGCCATTTTCTGCTAAGCAATTTTTTTCTTGACACTGATGCATATTATTAGTATAATGAGTTAATTCTGATGTTATAAAGCTTATTTTTCCTAGAAGTTTCAAAATTACGATCCTTAGTCCACATCTCTTCAAACTTTCAAGATCATACAAAGAGTTTTAAATAATTCACTTGAAATACTGTAACTGATGTCACTCCTTACGGAGGGTTCATCACTCTTGCACTTCTAAGTTGATGGTCTCCAAATATAAAAGTAGGCTTGAGATATACAACTGGACAGTCATAATGGAATTATTTATTATCAAACTCCCTTCCTATAAAAGAATCTATTGAATTCAGATCCTCTGCCCATTTTTTAATTGGGTTTTTTTTTCCTATTAAGTTGTAAATTGATACAACTTTACATATTTTGGATATTAACCCCTTATCAGATATATAATTTGCAAGTATTTTCTCCCATTCAGTAGGTTGCCTTTTCATTTTGTTGATGGTTTCCTTCGCTGTGCAGAAGCTTTTTAGTTTGATACAGTCCCTCTTGTTTATTTTTGCTTTTGTTGCCTTTGCTTTTGGTGTGAAATCCAAAAAAATCATTGCCAAGATTGATGTCAAGGAGCTTACTGCCTATGTTTTCTTCCAGGAGCTTTATGGATTTAGGTCTTTACTCCATCCTTTGCTGCTTTTTAATATAAATTCTCCTTTGGGCTATGCAACCTCATATAGGTTTCTATTACTGGTATCCAGAGAATCTTGTCAAACAGTGGCACACTATAATGACAATGACTCCACTGTTAGTGATTCCAAGCATTACCAGCCTAGAAAACCAGAAGGTAGACCAGAAACTAATACCAGAAAACTAGAAGACAAAATAATCTTTTTTTATAGAAGTACAGCTGATTTACAGTGTTGTGTTAGTTTCAAAATAATCTTAACTGAAGTTAAGAGGAGGAGGAGAAGAATCTAGTATAATTGCTATAAAATATAAGAGTTTCTCTGAGAGTGGTCCAAATACAAAAAGCTGTGACAGCTGAAGCTGGAGGGAATCTGAAAACTACCAAAAGCATGAAGAATAAGAACATCCAGGCAGGCTACCTTCCCACCTGCATCCCCAAGCCCCAGAGCTAAGCAGCCAGTAAGAGATGCATCTGTCCCCCACCTACACCCCCAACCAACTGCAAACACAGCAATGAGTACGGGCCCTTGGTTAAAATCTAACTGGAGAGGCCTGGTGCCCAACCTAAAGAATATTTACCTAAACACTTTATCATTAAAGGTTTCTGAGGAACTGTGTAAAATGATCAAATCCGTGTTTTAAGAAGATTAATCCTGTATCAGTAAGAAGAATAAACTAAGTCGAGAGAAGACTACAGACAGGAAAACCAGTTGGGAGACAACACAGGCATCTAAGGGCCTGAAATCCAGCTGGAGACCCTATAAGCAGAAAACACAGATTAACCTAGATATAAGTGATAACAATGGAAAGAACCTGTTGAATGACTTGATGATGTAAGAGAGGAAAAGATACGGTAAAGACTGCTTCACTCAGTTATCTGTTCAGAAAATAATTACTGTAAGCTATGTTTATTACTGTATCACTTAGCACTTAGCATTATTAAATTAATCTGAGGATAAAGAAGTCAAAAGCAACCTTAAGACTTGGGGCCTGAGAAGGTAGTAGGAGGCAAATAAAGAGAAGTCTGGAGAGAACGATGTATTTTAAAAGATATGATTATTTTAGTTTTAGAAATGCTGGGTTTTTTCTTATGAATTTTACTTTTATGTAAAAATAAAAGTATTTTTATACCAAATTTATAAAAGCTCTTAACTTTGTATAATGAAGTATTTGATATGTGTAAAAGAATCCATGTAATATATATTATAAAGCACAGTAACAAAATGAATATGATAAACTCATCTCTGAACCTGAGAAGTATTACCAATATCTTTAAGTTCCTGGTGTGTTCCTCCCGAATCCCAACCTTCTGTCCCATGTCCTACAAAGGAAATCACTATCCTAAATTTTTTCTTAATCATATCCTTACTTTTTCTTAACATTTTACCCTATATTTATCTATAATTCAACAATACGTTGTTTAGTTTTTAACTCCTTTTGAAGTCTCTCATTAAAAATAGTATTACATTTTGTTTATTTTTCGGTGAAGGAAAAAAAAAGACCAATCATATTTCACTAAATATTGTTTCTAAGACAATACAACACTTCAGTGTATGACTATACCACAACTCATTCATCCTTTCTTCTACCAACGTATATTTGAGTATTTCCAGGGTTTTATTGTTACAAATTATGCTACTACAAAACTTTCTTGAACCCATCTCCTGGTGCACACAACCAAGGGCTTTTATAGCATAACTAGAAGAACAACTGTGTCACAGGTTATGTGGATGGTCAATCTTTAACAGATAATGCTGTATTATTTTTACTTTATTATTTGCAGACAAGTTACTTAAATTAGACAGCCAGTATCAAGGAATAGATACATGTTTAATTGAATGTGAATCACAGGTAAGCACTCAAATCCACATTAAAAGTAATCATCACCATTCTGTCACTGCCCAGCATCACACGTTAAGATTACATAAGCATCTCACAGAAACTGTCTCCTTCCTCCCTTCTCTTTTCTCAGTGGACATTTTCATACCAATGTGCCACTATCTTAGACAAGGTCCTCTGGGTGCCAACAACAGACAGCTATACAAAGTTACTTAGCCCCAAGTGAAAACTTAACATTAAAAAGAAATAAACTGAGGAAATTATAATTGGTGGCTAGAAATCAGAAACTACAAAGCTGTCAAGAAGTAAAGCTATTCTACCTCTCTGGGCTCATACCATCTCTCAAGGTGAGAGTCAGTGTGTCCCTGGCGGTGGGCTTCATTTAGCTCCCCACACACCAGTCCCCTCTGCTGCTGTTCTCTACGACCACAAGCTGACCATGGCTGTCCCAGCCCCCATTTTATACATCTTTCTATAGACAAGCCCAGAAGAATTCAACCTGCATTTCTGTCGTCCAACAATTCCAAATTACTGAAAAACTACTCAGCCCAGAGGTCTCTCCATGGTCCCAATAGCTATGTATTGGGAATATAAAGTTCCCACTTAGAAACACAGCTGGAGAGGACCACTCTTTAAGCAGAGGTATCACTTCTCAGATAAGAGGGGCCTAGCCTGAACAGGTATCATAGAAAACATTTACAACCACCACCAAGGGAAAACAGTGCCAAGTATGATGGAGTGCAGCTCTGAGAAACCTAATCATAATTCCCCACCACAGCTCCTGACTCCTGCAATCAGCATTCAGAAGTGAACCATGTACACAAAGTACCCAGTGGTCCTCCCAATAGCCGATACCAGCTTATCAATGGCTAGATACGCCACCCTGTTACTGGTGCAGAAAGCCGTTTCTTATATGCTTCTCCCAGAGCTCTTCTTCTTCGTTAAACTGTCTTTGCAGCAGATGATGCAATTAACTACCCATGACTTAAACCTTTCTCTTGATTTTTCTGACAAAAATATTCTTCTGGTTCCTTTCTGACCTCTCAGTTTTCTTACTCCTTCATTTTTCTCTGCCTGTCCCTTAAATATAGGTAGTTCATAACTATGACAACAAAAGCGTAAGTAACAAAAGAAAAGATAGATCAATTGGACATGCCAAAATTTAAAACTTTTGTGCTTCAAAGGACAACTCAACACTTCAACAAAATGAAAAGACAACCAACAGCATGGGAGAAAATGGTTCTAAATCATATATATGATAAGAGCTTGTATCCAGAATATATAAAGAACTCTTACAATTCAATACTAGAAAGACAACCCAATTAAAAAGTGGCCAAAGGATTGGAATAAACAAATCTTGGAAGAAGATAAACAAATGGTCAACAAACACATGAAAAAATGTTCAATGTCATTAGCCATCAGGGAATTGTAAATCAAAAACACAATCAAAAGTCAGCAAAATGGAAAAAAATGGGAGCTCCAAATTCTCTCATCCAATACAAACATCAAAAAAACAAGTAGTAACTGTCAGAACCCAACTTTGTTTGAACTATGGAAAAGAGTCAAAGGTTTACAAAAGCCCAGCAAACACTGAATCAAGAAAAAGACAACTTCAAAACCGTAGGAAAGCTCTGTGCTGCTTTATCATGCCCTAGCCCCATCCCTCCTGTGACACAGTGGCAGCCCTAACCTGCATTTGCCGCATGAGACCCTGGTTCCCAAGACAGCAGAACAGACCTTCTTCACAAATTAATGCATCCATCTGCTCTAATCTGTCTGGGCATCACCGGAAGGACTGATGCAAGGTAGTCACCTCTTTTTCACCTAACTCAAAACTCAGGCGAGAAAGTAGCCATCATTTGAAAACATGACAAGCAGAACTAACAACTAAAGAAACCTGGAATAAAAGATTACAGTCTAAACATGTAAAAGATCACCTAGGTCCAGGAGCAAAAGCTGGAGAGAACTTCTTTGATAAATTAGGACTGTAGAAGGGAATTTAGAAGACAGCGTGCATGCCCACAGCAACCACATATGCTCAGAAAAGACCTGAGAGAATTCTAAGCTTTCACCTTGGATTGATCACCAAGCTCAGTGCAAGCCTGGCTAAGTGTTTGTTGAAGGAGTGCCCCAGCAACAGCCAATCTACAAAGACCCGGAAAGGCATCCTTCTATTCGTTTAGGATTTTTTGTTTTAGCTCCTGACACTCGTGGCAATCTCGGTCAAAACAGCAGCTGAAAACACAGGCCAAGAAACAGAAAATTTACTGACCACACATGACAAGGAATAAAGTCTTTGCAAAAATGGTTTGGGATAATCACTAAACAAACAGACAATTATAGCCTTCAACAATCAAAAAAAAAAAAATCAAACTGTGAGGAAGGGAAAGGATGTGATTTACAGAGTTATCACATTATAATATTCATGAGTAATTGTCAACAAAAAAATCACAAGGCATAGGAAGAAGCAAGAAAGTATGTCCCATTCAAAGGAAAATAATTATAAATTGATAGTAATGTCCCTGAGGAAGTCCAGAAATCATACTTAGTAGGCAACAGTCTTCAGTATGCTCAAAAAGCTTAAGGAAAACATGAAACATGAAAAAGAAAAAAAAAGTATCAATAAAATTAGTATCAGTAAAGAGATAGAAATTATAAAATGGAACCAAGCAGAAATTCTGAAACTGAAAAGCACAATAACTGAAATGAAAAAAAATGACTTGAGTGGCTGAAAAGCAGTATCAAAAGGCAGAATAAAAATCAATGAACTTAAAGATAAAAAACATTTGAAATTACTGAGTCTGAGAGGCAGAGAGAAAAAGAATGAAATTAAACAGAGCCTAAGGGACCTAGTAAGACACCATCAAGCTGACAAATGTAGACATTATGGGAGTCCCAAGAGAAGACAGAAGAAAAGTATTCGAAAAGGTCAAAAGTCTCCCCAAATTAGATGAATTCTATGAACCTACAAATTCAAGAAGCTCCATAAATTCTAGGTAGGATAAACTCAGGGACCCACTAGAATCAAATTGCTGAAACCCAAAGACAAAGAGAGAAGCTGGGAAGTAGCATGAGAGAAATGACTTGTCATGTACAGCGAACCCTCAATAAGATAAAAAGCTGATTTCTCATCAGAAACCAAGGAGGCCAGAAGGCAGTCAGATGAAATGTTAAAGCACTGGAAAAAAAAAGAAAAAGAAAAAGAAAAAAAAAAGCCTTGTAATGTTTCATCCAGGACACCCAGACAATTGCTCAAACATTATTTCAGGTGTTTCTGGCTAAGGTTAACATATGAATTGGTTGACTGAGTGAAAAACAAATTCCCTCCACAAATGTGGGTAGGCTCACCCAGTCAAGTGAAGACCTAATAGAGCAAAAAGGCCAAGTAAGAAAGAACTTCTCCTGCATGACTGCCTTGAGCTGCGACTTCAACCTTTTCCTGCCTTTGGACTCAAATTGAAATAATGGCTCTTCTTAGATCTCAAGCTTGCCAGCTTTTAGAACCGTAATTTACACAATTGGTTCTCCTGGTTCTCAGGCCTTCAGACTCAGATGGAACTACACCACACATACACATGCACGTGCCATGTTGCTTCTGTTTCTCTGGAGAACCTAGCCTAATACAACTGTCAACCAAGAATTCCGTATCTGGCAAAACTGTCCTTCAAAGTAAGGGAGAAATGAGGACGTTTCCAGATAAACAAAAGCTGACACAGTTCATTACTACTGAACTATAGAGCTGTCCTATAAGTAAAGATAATGGAAGTCTTCAAGTGAAATGAAACAATGCTAGAAAGTAACTCAAAGCCATACAAAGAAATAAAGATCTTCAGTGAAGGTAAACACATGGGCAAATACATAGAGACCATTATTACTGTATTATTGGTTTGGAATCTCATTTTTAAAAAATTTCCTGCAAGATTTAAAAGAAAACTACATTTTAAAACTGATTAATCTATGTTACTGGCATACAATGTATAACATGTAATTTGTGACAAAAACAACATAAAGGGTGGTAAAATAGAGGTGTTACAGAAGCAGACATCTGTATGCTATTGCAGTTAAGCTAGTATCAATCTGAACTACACTGTTGTAAATTTAGAATGTTAATAGTTTCTCCTCATAGGAAATGAGAAGAGAATCAATATAGTTCTTTTCATCATTCCAAAAAATCAATCAAACACAAAAGAAGACAGTAATGGAGGAAATGAGGGGCAGAAAAGATACTGACATACAGAAAACAAATTAACAAAACAGCAGAAATAAGTGCTTCCTTATCAGTAACTACTTTCAATGTAAATGGAGAACAAACAACAGAATTGAAAAATAAACAGTTCTATAATAATATTTGGAGACTTCGATCTCCCACTTTCAATAATGGACAAAACATCTAGAAAGGAGATCAGTAAGAAAACAGAGCACATGAGCAACACTACAAACCAACTTGTAGGGTTAAAAAACATTTATAGACACTCCACAGAACAGCAGAATACACATTCATCTCAGGTACTCATGGAACATTATCCAGGAAAGACCATTTGTTATGCCACAAAATAACTCATTAATTTAAATTAATGAAATTACACAAATATCTTCTCTGACCATAATGGAATAAAGTTAGGCATCAAAAACAGAAGGAAATTTCATAAATATGTGGAAATTAATACAGTCTTAAACAATAAACTGGTCAGAGAAGAAATTATGAGAGAAATCAGACATCAGAGATGAATCAGAACAAATACACAATATAACAAAACTTATGGGATGCAGTGAAGAAAGTGCTCAGAAGGATATTTACAGCTGTAAATGCCTACATTAGAAAGAAGAAAGATCTCATATCAATAACCTAAATTCATACCTTGAGGACTTAAGAAAGCAAACTAAACCCAAAGCTATCAGGAGGATAGAAGTAATGAAGATTAGAGATTAAAAAAAAATTAAAAAACAATAGAAAATCAACAAAATCAAAGCTGTTCTTTAAAGAACTTTATCAATAACACTGATAAAGATCAATAAAATGGATAAACACTTAGCTAGAAGAACAATAAGTGAGATACAAATAACTAAAATCACAAACGAAAGTGGAAACATTACTATAGAACTTAGAGAAATAAGAAGGATTATAAGAAAATACTGTGAACAATTACATGCCAACAAATTAGATAACCAAGATGAATGGACAAATTCCTAGAAACACAAAATTAGCTAAACTAACCTCAAGAACTGGAAAAATGTCAATGACCTAAACTACCAAAACGGTTGAATCAGTCATCAAAACCTCCCCACAAAGAAAAGTCTATGACCAGATGGCTTCACTGGTGAATTATACCAAACATTTAAAAAGTAAACACCAGTTCTTTTCAAACTCTTTCCAAAAAAATCAGAGAGGATACTTCCTAACTCATTTTGTGAAGCTAACATTACCCTGATACAAAGGACAAAGGCATCACATGAAAAGAAAACTAAAGACCAATCCCCCTCGTGAAAATAAATGCAAAAATCCTCAAAGTTCTAGCAAACTGAATTCAACAGCACATTAAAAGGATTATACATTATTACCAAGTGGGATTTACCCCAGGAATTCAAGGATGATTCAACATAAGCAAATCAGCTGATGTAACAATACACATTAACAGAATGAAGGGGAGTAAGAACAATCGTATCAGTTGAGGCAGCAAATGCATTTAACAGCATCCAGACCACTCTTTAATGATAAAAACAGTGAGAAAACTAGAAACTGATGGGAAATGCCTCAACATCATAAAAGGCAGCTAAAAAATATCGGTAGCTAACAGCATACTCCATACGAAAGACAATTCTTCCCCCAAAATCAGGAAAAAGACTAGGATGCTCATTTTTAACACTGCAGTTCAACAATGCACTGGAAGTTCTAGCCAGAGCAATTAGACAAGAAAATGAGAAATAAAAGGCATCTAATTTGGAAAGAAAGAAGTAAAACTATCTCTATTCACAAATGATATGATCCGATACATTATTTTTAAAATCCCAAAGAATCCAGAAGGAAGCCACTAAAGCTAATAAACAATTCAGCAAAGTTGCAGGGTACAAGATCAATACATGAAAATCAGCTGTGTTCTTACATACCTGCAATGAATGACCCAAAAAAGGCGTTAAGAAAGCTACAGGTTTCCCCCACTACCCACAAGCAGACCGTTCCCATGAAAGCTTTCACAAGCTGAAATGGCAGGAAGCAAAAAAGCAATTACCTCAGGACACATCTTGCTAACGGGGGCAGAAAATAAATCAAGATAAAGCACAGATGCTCAGAGACACAGTTCAAAGATATGGCCTCTTGATGCTGAGATGCTGAGTGTGGTTCCAAGGGAGGAGCTTGGCGGCGCTGCTCCCGCTGCTTAGTGCACTGCCTCTGGAACAGCTGGCTGCAAAACAAAGGCTGACCACTATTCCCACTTTTCTCCTTTTTCATAAAAGCAAAAATCCTCTTCATATTTCTTCCAGTGCACAGAAACAGGGACTAATGTAGGTCTTTCATAAAAGCTAAGTGGCATAAAGCCGACTTTGGAAAACTGGGGAGGTGCCTGTTCAAAACAGCTCAATTTCCCTTCCTTCAATTCCTCTTTTCCAGTTCAGCATTATGTTCCCAAATACAGGTCAAGAAATTCACAATGTAATATGTACCATGTTTTCTCTTTCCAAACCCTTCCAGAGCTTCCACTCACTGCAGAAGAAAATTCCACCTCCACAGCTTCATATTCCAAACCCTCTACAGAGTGGATGCATCCCACCTAATGTCACTTCTCGTGTCTCCAGCCCTAAACAGCAGCCTCCCAAAAGCGCTCAGCACCCCCTCAGCACCCCATGGCCATGGCTCTCTTGCCCAGGAGCTGTTTTCTCCACCTTAACTAAATCCCTCACCCTCCAAGACCTATGTCTGTATTTTTCTTTCCAAGTATACTTTTCAAGTCTAAGATGCCATCAAATTGTAAAACATCTGCCAATTTTAGGAGTGTTAAAAAAATATAAGCCTAGACACAGTGAAATATAGTAAATATCTTCTTCCTCTGAAGTCCCTCAATACAGTGTTTTTATTTCTAGTTAACTTATTTCTTACGCCACGTATTATGATAATGTCTGTTGACCCATATTGAATTACAGGCTTCTTGAGGACAAAAATTCTGTCTTGCTCATCTGATATAGTAGAAATCCCACTGAAGTTTGAGTAAGATAACATAGGCTGGAGTGTGTAAAGAAAGAAAGAAAATAGCACTAATAACACCTATCTCACATTTATTATCAGAATAAATTAGAGAATATACATTAAAATCAATGTGTAAAGTGGATCTTATTCAAATGCAGGATTTTGGTATTTTAAAAGATATATTTACTAAAATTAAATGTCACACTGCAAATCTGTCACTCTTCAATATCAGAAGCTACATTAGCGAACAGAGGAAATTTTTCTCCAGGCAATTTCTACAGGAAATTACTGCCTGGATCCGGGAAAGCAAAGCACCCTGCAGGCACTCCAGAGCATCCTGGGCCAGGATCAGCGGGTGGTCCCCATGCCTGCTACCAGAGGTCAGGGTCTGGGACCTCCTCTGTTTCTAGCCCCGGAGTCCCAAGGACAAATAACTCAGAACATCCAGGGAGGCATGTGTAATTTAAAAATTAAACAGCATTCTGTCCATCTCTTTGTTTTAAAAATCGTATTACTTACTTTGAATTTTCAAATGAGATAAAGGAAGGATATATCAAAGTGGGACATGGACTGAGAAGCTTGGCACTAGGAGACACTTAGACGAAACAAATGACTCTGAGACATAAAGACAACTTTGAGAGTTTATGTCCATATCTCCTCTATTACCTCGACTGGTACAATGTGCTCTTCACAGGTCTGCCCAAAGTTAATCAGGGCACCCCACCTTCAGTAGCTCCCTATCAGTTTGAGAATAAAAATAACCTGGTCTCTCCCTGGCTCCCTGGCCCCATCTTATGAGCCCCACTCGATGCTCAGCAACACGGACTGAAATTTCCCACATGAGCTTTAGGCTTTTAGGCTTAGGAGCCTTTGCTCAAGCCACTCATTCTCCCAGCAGCGTCCCTGCCATCTCTTTTTACCAGGTCTGAACAATGCTTTAAAGCTCAGCTCAGGTTTCCCAACTCCTGAAAGCATTCCATAAACCACAAGACTGGATTAACAGCAGCTCTTTCCTTGAGTTCCCACAACACATGTGCCCATCTCTAACTTACCACACATTCTACTGAGATTCTAAAATTAAAAGTATCCTTTAAAAAAAAAATTCTTCCAGTAGGCTGTGAGTGCCCCCAAATCAACAACTAAGTGTTTCGACTTTGTATCTCATTTACTTAATTAGTGCCATTCAGTAAATGTTTTAACTGAACTGAAATGCTGATCTTAATATTGGTTTTCAAGGATTTATTTCTTTCCACTGTTAAAAAAAAAGTTTTTTGGGGGGTAAGTTTTTTGTTTGCTTTTTTTTTTAGCAGTCTTCTTAATAGCTAATGCCCCATGCACAGGTATGTTGATGAATATTAGACACTAGCAACAAAGTTCTTGAGTTACTCAACCAAATGCTATGCTTTCAGATGCATTTCCCCAGACTTACCCTGTGCTGCTCTGTATCACAGGCAACTGCATTTCCCAAGCAACCTTGCCCTCTGACTTCCAGGCAGATTTGGCCAGTGGAGAGGCACTGATGGTAAAAGAAGGCAGAAGAGAGAAAAACCCAAGTATTTCTCCTCCATTCTCCCTCCCTCCTGACACACCCTTGGCAGAAGCTTTGTCTCTTCCCTAACTCCAGTGTCCTCCAGACAGCCCTGTCCTCTGCTGTCCTGGCTTCCATCAGGCAGTCCTAGCCATGGCGGTAGCCCACCCACACCAGCTTTTCTCATCTTCCTAGAGCCTTAATGGGATCACAGAGGCTTCCAAGAGTTGTTAATATCTGGTTTGTTTCACAGGCCCTTTTGGCTTCTGATCAATTACCAGTGCATCCATTTCTTGGATTGAACCTACTGTGAAAGACCCTTGAAAAGACCTACTGTGGTTACCATTTTCCGGATGAATCCTGACTGATTCCGTGTTTAAGTATCATTTAAACATTTGTATCAAATAGTGTTAACACCACAGCATACCAAAGCATAAAAATTTTTAATCCTGAAGAAAGCTTATTACATAAAAATATTATTCTTAATACAGTTATGGGGGGTGGGAGGGGAAGAAAAGGAACCATGCATTAAATTCGTAAAAGTGAAAATAAAGAATCTAGCATTTTATTGATACCAAAGTGTTCTACACTGGAATGAAGTCTTAGCTGCAGTGTTTGCCTGAATTAAGTCAATCACTCATAATAAAAATGTCACTTTTTAAAAACTTACTCAGTAAAGGAGAAAATTGGAAGGAATATGGGAGTTGGAGTCACTGCAGGCCAAGACATCTGTTCAGAGGGAAAAAAAAGTTAAAGCCTTTCTGTCAGTGACTTATCATTCAAATTCACGAAATTCAGTCCTTTTTCAAGACAAATCCAACTAATCAGTTGAAATATATACCTTTAAAAATTAATCTTATTTCATATTTTTAAAAAGATCATAAAATGTTACAGTTGAAGAGTTGCTTTAACCATAAGGAACAAGGGTACAATTTGTAAACAGTTTAGTGTTAACAATGGATTATTACTGGACTTCTCAACTCCCTTTTTCTGTAATCATAAACTCAAATTCCTTAAGTAGAGCTAGTCTAACTCACCACCCATAAAATATTTCAGGAAATGAAACACTTCTAGAGCAGAGGGAACATTTATTATTTGTTTTTATTCTGTTAATAAACAATATTTCTTAATCACTGAATTAGTTTGTACTGTATCTTCACAGAAAAATATTAGACAATAATCCTCAACTAAAGCAAAAGATCAGTTTAAGATGACAGACTCTGAAAGGGTGAGATCTGTAAAGAAACAGGGGCCTGACATTAATAAGAAATATATACTGAGCAACTATGCACTGCCTGGCATTTTATGTAAATCACTTCATTTTTCCTAAAACCCTACCAAGCAATTTCACAGTGAGGAGATGGAAACCCAAAAAGGTTACATAATTAATTGCTCTAGCAAAGAGGAGAAGCAAAATTTGAGTTCAGTCTTGTCTGGCTCTAGTGTCTTTGCCCTGCCCTCTCTGGAATAATATTCCCTGTGGGTGATTTCAAGCCACTACCAAAAAGAAAAGGCAAAAACAACATGACATCTCTAGTTAGGGTTTTTTTTTTTATAGCCTTCTTTTTCTTTTTAATGGAGGTACTGGGTATTGAACCTAAGCATGGGCTCTACCACTGAGCCATACCCACCACCCCTAGTATTTTAAATTGTATTTATCAAACTTTCACACATTTTAACATAAATAATACTTTTTGAATGAATATAAAGAGAGCTTTACTTAGCATCTACAACGTGTCAAGCTCTGCAAATAAAGATTACAAAAAGGACCTACCTCAAAAAGTGTGTAAGTAATAAACATTTCTCCAAGAAGTGTGTAACTAATAAACATTTCTCACTGATACAAAAGTCCTAAAATGAGATCAGCATCACCAAGCCACCAACCAGCCCACTCCCAAACCTTTGTACATGACTTATCATCACATGCTGACAGACAAGCCTTGTCAGATCTTGGTTAATTATTCCTCCTAGTTGTCTGATTAATGTCTGAAAACTTGGTGAAATCTGAATTATTATCCCAGGCCACGTGTACAAATTTTGACATTTCCTTCCTAGCAATCCCCGAAATCCTCCATATTACTTCTTTTTTAAAAATGCTCACTCCACTGAAGGAATACATGTCACATCACAACTCAGTACACATATACACGTTATAGAACTAAAACAAAATGTGCTGATCACCACATTTATGCTGTGCACAATGTACTGGATATTTCCTCATTTTTTTAAATGCTGGAAGCAACCCACCAAAGTGACCTCACAAAGCATTAACGTGCAGTCTGAACATCACTTTAGAACCCAACACCATTCAGTAAGTGCCCATGCGACATGAGTGCTTTTCCTCCCTCTTCCTCTGCATAATGAAGGAGGAAAAAGTTAATGAGAAAAATAAAAGGAAGGGAAAAGAAAAGGCACCTTATGCCCCCAAAGGTTTTCCCTAAAGTATGACGGCTCATAGCGGTTATTTTTATTAGATACTTTTATTATTATGGTAAAACACAGTAATTTTAATTTTAATAAAAATTAAATTAAAATGTACTATTTCTAACCATTTTAATTGTAAAATTCAGTAGCATTAAGTACTTTCACAATGCTGTGCCACCATCACCTGTATTCATTTTCAGAACTTCTTCACCACCCCAAACAGAAACTCCGTACCATTTAAAATAATAACTCTCCATCACCCCTCCCTATTAGCCCTGATAACCTGTAATTGATTTTTATAATAACGTTTTATAAACATATACAAAACTGACAATAAAATAATGAATCCCTATACATACATAACCAAACTCAACAAATTCTCCAATTTTACTGTATTTATTCATCTGTCTCAAACTTCCTATAATTTTATCCCAACTTACTGAAACAATATAAAAACTACAGACTCCATTTTTACATAAACACAATGCCATCAGAACAAACAATATTAACAATAATCCCTTGTTATCATCAAATATGACAATTTCATAAATATAATCAACTTAATTATGAAAAACATTTTTCACCAAATTTCACTGATCTTCTCAATACAGCAATGATTGCTGAATAATTTTCTGTGTAACTATTTCATAAAAGATAATATTTTAGACCAAAAATACTACAGTGTTTCAACTGAAAGCTTTCTGCAGAATTCTACAGTAGCGACCCACATTGTTAAGTCAGTAAGGACAGACTACACTGTTTTCCACTACAAATCTAGAATATGACTTAGTATGTCAAAAATTGAATGTTTTCTCAGCAAAACACGACAAAAGTAACCTAGTAAACTCTGATAGCATTACTTGTTTTTTATAAGCAATCATTAGTAGCTAGAAAATCCTATTTTTAAAAATAGACTACTGGATGAACTTAAAACCAGATTTTAATCAATCAGTGTTCTTAATAGTTTTGTAGAATGTAAAGATATGACTGTACCTAAAAATCTCTTTGATTCTGCAAAAGAGTCAAACTAGAGTACTGAAGAATTATATGAATAAATACTAACTTACAGGTTATACTAGTAATTTTTATTCTGATGAGGAATGACTTTGATTCACAAAGAGTTTGATATCATGAAATAACTCATGTTTGCAATATAAAAGATTAGAAGAGATAAGAGACAAAATAGGGGCTCATTCAAATTTAACCTATAATTTTTCACATAGTACAACCACTAGTTAAAAAGAAATCACCAGCTGGTGGAATATAAACAACCAAAGCTCAAAATATGAAAAACAAAGTCAAATGTAAACAACAAGAAAAAAAAAACTGTCTACAGGAATTTCATACAGTATCTTTTCTAATCCTACGTATTTTTACTAATGCAAAATATATCAGCTTAGAAAGTATAATCTTAACGTTCTTTAAAGTCTGTGATTATAAGGAATTACCTCCAAGATCAAAAGCAGCACTAACGTGATCTAACTGCACCAAAATTTGCTGCTACTCAATTCCTGTATCACATGAGTGTCTCAAGTAAATCAAGAAAATTAAAACATTTAAGATGTTTAAGAGGAAGCATTTGTGCATGTGTCTATTTAGATAAAGTTGTGTCATTATCTCTACTCAAACTATTTTCAAAGTATTTGATTGGAAGTTCTAGAACTTCAATGAAAGACAAAGAAGTTCCTAATTTGTTTTTAGTCTTTGTCTCTGTAACCTGAATAAATTCAAACGCTACGAATATATCTCTATTACCAATAATCTAAAAATGATGTCATGTTCCAAAATAAAAATCTCCGAACTGCCTTCATTAAAATTTTTTAAAATTTTGCCATAATAAGAAATATGGTTGAAAATGCAATCAGATAATATATTCTACACAGTTATCACTACTCAATGAGGGGTAACTGAATAAAGAACAAAAAAACTAGAAAAGAACGTGCAAGGTGAACTAGTAATTCCACATTATAAAAGGTTGTATTTCACGTCTTGACTATAAACAAGCAGCAGCAGAGAAAGGAAAATTTAGATCTAAATATTTTATAGAAGTTAGATTTCTCAATTCAAATAGCAATAATTAGGATGCTCTGACAGCTCTTACTCTAAATTATTGGAGACCAATGAATTTAACTTCTGAAAACTAAACCATAGTTTTAAGCACATACTTTATAACCATTTTTTGTATCAAATTCCTAAAATATTCAGGTTTACCATAAATTAACCGTCGCCATGAATTTTAACCATGGGGGAGAGAGAGACAGATACAGATATAGATTGTGTGTGTGTGTGTGTGTGTGTGTGTGTTGTTGTTGTTGTGGCTGGAAGTCTTTTTAACTTTATAAATAAAGTCACTGATCGCATCTTTCCTCCTTACCCACCATGAAGAATGGGAAGCCACCTAACCTGCAGGCAGCTTACACAGCTGATGTGATGCAAAATTAACCATCAACTCAACAGGTGAAGCCACATGCTGACAATTTCTTAACTTCAAAAAAATGTATCATTGTTTTCAGTGTCCATGACTCTTCAACATTAAAAGTATGATCAACTTTTTTTGTCATTTGTAAACAATTTCAAATTCTCTGCCAGATTCAATTCACTGTTCTGTCACTCAATAGTAACAATGATCCAGGCTGTACTCAGGGCTTTTTATAAACATTATTCCCCATGACAGACCTGCAAGGCAGCCTTATCCCCATTTTACAGATAAGAAAACTAAGTGTCAAAGGGTTAAGTCACAGGACCAAGACTGAATTACTAAATGGTAGAGCCAGATTCTAATCCAGGTCCATCTAACTAACTTTAAGGTCTATTTGTTCTTCCTACTATTCCAGACTCTTATTTATACTAACCTTGTTCATGGGTTAAAAACCATCCTCCACTATTTTTTTCCCCAGAAATCTGCATTTGGGACAGGAGATGAGAATAAAGTCATTTCCAGAAGTTATTTTTGCAAACACTAAGGTACAATTTTTTCCAAATTCTTCTTGTCTTAACCTTTAATATATAAAACTGTGAATATTAAAAATTTTATTATTGATTGAGCAAGACTCAAAGTATCCATTAATCACTGCAAAAGGTTTCCAGCAACAACACTGAAGATTCTTAACAGAGCAAAGATCCAAAAGTTGGAGTATTATACTGGTAAAAATATTGCAAAACAGTATCTCTGTTTAAGTATAAATATAATAATTTTCTAAGGTCAAAATAACTATGTGAAGCTCAGAACTGCTTAGTTCTATTAGCATCTTTCATTCTAAATGTCAGGACCAATCAGAAAATATATCTATCCATGTTTTCTTTAAAATCAGAGAGTAATATTTTACAATTCTGTCTGACAATGTCTTTATTTCACCCTTATTCTTGAAATGCATTTCTACTGGGCACAGAGTACTAAGCTGGCCATTTTTTTCCCAGCATCATGAGATACCATCCCACTGTTTTCTGACTTCCATTTCTCCTCCTAAGCTGTCAGTGTAACTGCCACAACTACTTTAAAAGTAATCTGCTTTTTGTTCACTGCCAATTTTTAAGATACTCTCTTTGTTGGTGGTACTCTCCATGTCACTATGGTATGTCTAAATGTATATTTCCTTTTAGCCATTCTGCTTGTATTTCTCAGAACTTAATCAATTTGTGGACTGCTGTTTTTCACCAGTTCTGAAAAATCCTCAGCTAGGTTATCTTCAAACATTGCCTCCTCTCCCATTATTTCTCCCTTTCACAATTAGAAAACTGATGAAATACTATTAGACCTTCTAATTCTATGTTCTATAAATCTCAGTCCCTTTCTTTTTATACATTTCTCTGTCTTTCATGCTACATTCTGAATAATTTCTCTCCTATGTCCTATTCATTAATTCTCTTTAGTTGTATTTAATCTATCATCAACCACACTAAGTTTTTCATTAGTATTTTTTGTTTCTAGAAGTTTTGTTCAGATCTTTTTCAAATCTGCCAAATTTCTCACTCCTTGCAGATATTTTCCATCTTTTTGTAAATATAATGTTGTTTTATAATTGCTGTCTGGTAATTCCAAAATCTGAGGTTTCTGTGGACCTACTTCAGTCAGTTGTTTCTGCTGTTTTTCACTTATGGTGACTTATTTCCGTCTGTGTTTGGTTATATTTTATTGTAAGCTAATTCTTTGGGAAATTATTTGTAGGAATTCCCTAGGACCTATGATAAAAACATATTCTACCTGAGAGGACTTTTATTTGCTTCTCCAAGGTACCTAGAACCACTTTAAATTCACAACTTGAGGCAAGGTTTGTACCACCCAGGCAACACTGAACATGACCTGCAAATCAGGAAGAGGGAAGACCTATGGTTATGACTCCTTAAGAACAGGTTTTTTTTTCAGGTCCGAGGCAGCTGTTCTTGAAGATTCCTGAGAGCACGAGGATGGTAAGGATTTTAATCCAGGTTTAAGCACTGTCTGTGGACGCTCTTTGGAGTCCCAGTTTTTATAGGTTAAGGATTTCCTATCAGACTCCTCTCCTTGGGCCTATCTTAGCTTTAATTTCTTTATGCTGTGCTTTCTGAGCCCTTCAAAACCAAAGTAAAAGTTTCCTAGAACGTGGCAAATGTCCTCAGAGGAAAAGCAGTTTTAATATTCTGCTTACTTTGCTGAATTCCTACCTTCATGTAGATTTTGGCCTGGTAATTTCTTACCGTCATGTTAGCACTTAAGAAAAAAACTTTTTTTTTCTAGAATTTCTAATTCTTTTCAAGGAATTAACTTTCTCCCTACAACCTACCTGACCATAGTATCTTATTTTCAATTTTAAACCGTTTCATATTTTTATATTTAAGTCACTACCTCAACATAGTATTGGAAATTCTACTCACAGCAAGCAAGAAAAAGAAAACAAAAGAGATCCAAACTGAAAGAGAAGAGGTAAAATTGCTACTAGATGTAAATAACATAATACTATATACAGAAAACCCTTAAGACTCCACACAAAAACTACTAGAGCTGAGAAGCAAATTCAGCAAGGTAGCAGGGTACAAGATTAACACACAGAAATCTGCTGCACTAACAATAAAGTATCAGAAAATGAAAGTAAAAAACAATTTCTTTAAAAATTGCATCAAAAAAGAAAAAAAAAATCTTAGGAATAGACCTGACCAAGGAGGTGAAAGATTTGTATGCAGAGAACTATAAAATACTGATTAAGGAAATTAAAGATGATTTAAAGAAATGGAAAGATAGCCCACGGTCTTGAATTGGAGGAACTAATATTGTTAAAATGGCCATACTACCTAAAGTAATCTACAGATTTAATGCAGTCCCTATCAAATTACCCAGGACATTTTTCAAAGAACTAGAACAAATAAACCTAAAATGAATATGGAATCACAAAAGAGCCAGAATTGCCAAAGCAATCCTGAAGAAAAAGGACAAAGCTGGAGGAATAATCCTCCCAGGCTTCAGGCAATATTAGAAAGCTACAGTAATTAAAACAGCATGGTATTGGCATAAAAACAGACATATGGATCAACAGAACAGAACAGAGAGCCCAGAAATGAACCCACACACTTACGGTCAATTACTCTTCAACAAAGGAGGCAAGAATATACAATCGAGAAAAGACAGTGTCTTTGACAAGTGGTGTTGGGAAAACTGGACAGCCGCATGTAAATCAACGAAATTAGAACACTCCCTCATCCCATACACAAAAATAAACTCAAAGTGGCTTAAAGATGTAAACATAAGACACCATAAACCTCCTAGGAGAGAACATAGGCAAAACATTCTCTGATATAAATCATAACAATGTCCTCCCAAGGCAGTCTACTGAGGTAGTAGAAACAAACACAAAAATAAACAAATGGGGCCTAATTAAACTGATAAGCCTTTGCACAGAAAAAAAAAATCATAAATAAAATGAAAACAACCCACAGAATGGGAGAAAATATTTGCAAATGATGTGACTGACTAGGGCTTACTTTCCAGAATATACAAACAGCTCATACAACTTAGTAACAACAACAACAAAAAACAATCCAAAAGTGGTCAGAAAACCTAAACAAACATTTCTCCAATAAAGACATACAAATGGCCACTAGGTACATGAAAAACAAAGTTCAATATCGCTAATTATCAGAGCAATGCAAATCAAAACTACAATGAGGTATCACCTCACACCAGTCAGAATGGCCATCATTCAAAAATCCACAAATGACAAATGCTGGAGAGGCTGTGGAGAAAGGGGAACCCTCCTACACTGCTGGTGGGAATGCAGTTTGGTGCAGCCACTATGGAAAAGTGTGGAAATTCCTCAAAAGACTAAGAATAGACTTATCGTATGACCCAGGAATCCCACTCCTGGGCTTATATCCAGAAGGAACCCTACTTCAGGATGACACCTGCACCCCAATGTTCATAGCAGCACTATTTACAATAGCCAAAACGTGGAAACAGCCTAAATGTCCATCAACAGGTGACTGGATAAAGAAGATGTGGTATATTTATACAATGGAATACTACTCAGCCAGAAAAACTGACAACACAACGCCATTTGCAGCAACATGGATGCTCCTGGAGAATGTCATTCTAAGTGAAGTAAGCCAGAAAGAGAAAGAAAAATACCTCATGAGATCACTTATATGTGGAATCTAAAAAACAAAAACAAAAACAAACAAAAAAAACAAAGCGTAAATACAAAACAGAAATAGACTCATAGACATAGAATACAAACTTGTGGTTGCCAAGGGGGTGGAGGGTGGGAAGGGATAGATGGGATTTCAAAATTGTAGAATAGATAAACAAGATTACACTGTATAGCACAGGGAAATATACACAAAATCTTATGGTAGCTCACAGAGAAAAAAATGTGACAATGAATATATATATGTTCGTGTATAACTGAAAAATTGTGCTGAACACTGGAATTTGACACAATACTGTAAAATGATTATAAATCAGTAAAAAATGTTTTAAAAAAAAAAGAAACTGTGGCATATATATGCAATGGAATACTACTCAGCCATAAAAAAGAATAAAATAATGCCACTGGCAGCAACATGGATGGAACTGGAGACCGTCATACTAAGTAATGTAAGCCAGAAAGAAAAATAACATATGATATTACTTCTATGTAGAATCTAAAAAAAGGACACAAATGAACTTATTTACAAAACACAGACTCACAAACATAGAAAACAAACTTACAGTTACCAAAAAGGAAAGGTTGGGGGAGCGATAAATTAGGAGTTTGGGATTAGCAGATACTAACTACTATATACGAAACAGATAAACAACAAGGTCATACTGTATAGCACAGGGAATGATACTTAATACTTTGCAATGGCCTATAATAAAAATATGAAAAGGAATATACATATGTATAAATGAATCACTATGCTGTACACCAGAAATTAACACAACATTGTAAATCAACTATACTTCAATTTAAAAAGAAAAATCACTAAAAGTTTCATTCTGTGAGAAAGTGTAACACTGACAACAAGGAACAATTTCTTTATTCACCTTGATTCTCTGGTACTGTCTAGGACAGAAACTTGCCAAATCCAAAACATCAATTCCATTATAAGAAATAGAGAAATTCTGAAATTAATTCCCAAAATATACATCTGTATAATTGCTAAGGAATTTATTGTTCTACTGATTTTTCCCCACCAACAATAAGTATAATGTACAAAAATTCTATATTTGAAACTAATGGAAAATTGACCAGAGTTATAAAAATATGACAAGGGAGAACTGAGTTCAAACTTGTTTTTGCCAAGACATAAAATTGTAAAGAAAAAGACTAATATACGGAAGTACATAAAAATGTAATTATTCTTCACAAGAATTGTTTAAATGAATAAGCAAAACTGAAAGAAATAATTAATCTATAGCATACAAAAAGCTTCTGGAGACCAATAAGAAAAAGAAAATAAAACACTCTCCCCAAAATGCACAAAGGGCTTAAGTAGGTATTAAAGAAGTTAAGAATAAAAGCACCCTATCAACTTTTGCCACAGGTTAACCAGGAGCAGTGATTTACACCTTCTGGTAGCAAGGTTATGGGCAAATGTTATTTACATCCTGCACTAAAAGTTGGGTTACAAATTAATATTATCTAGGCAGTTTGGCAACAAGTATCAAAATTTAAATTATACATACCCTCAGATATAATAATCTCACTTCTAGAAATAGAATAATAACATCAGTGCATGGGAACTTATGAAAGATAAAATTAAAAAAAAACACAAAAATGATTTAAAGAGTTGTATGCACAATTAAACCTTAAAAATTAAACTATATAAATAACAGAAAAGGAATATTGTTTAAGAAAAATGGGAACTGGAGTGACTTTTTTAAATTTCACTGTATATTGTACTTTTTTCTTAATTGATGATCTATTATCATGAGTCTTGGGAGGTGGAAAGTATAGACAAATTAACTCATCCAACAACTGTCATAGTTTTAGTTTTTGTTTGTTTCTTAGGTCTGTGTACTGGATTAAAAATGGTCACAAATTTTGGTCCCTTTCTCCACGAGGGAGATGGAGTTCAATTCTCCTCCCATTAAATCTGGGCTGACTGTCTACCTAAGCAGTAGAATACAGCAGAAGTAATCTTCATCGGTTTTAAGCCTAATCTTTAAGATTAGTGGCTGCTACCACCTCCTAACTCTTAGAATGCTTGTTCTTGGGACACTCACTCTCCGAGCTCACCAGTCATACCCAAGCCACGTGGAGGCCTCATGTAGGTGCTCTGATCAACAGCCCTAGTTTAGATCCCAAACAGCAGACAGCTCAACTTCTAGCCGTAAGAGTGAGCTGCCTTAGAAGTGGCAACTGTAACCTCCAATGAGCTGACACCAAGTGAAACAGAAGTAAACTACCCCACCAAGTCCTATACAAATAATAGAATCATTACTGCTATTGAAGCTAGTTAAGTTTTGGAGTGGCAGCTAAGAACTGGAACAGCCTCTTTCTCTACTGCAGTATTTTCAGCACCTAGAACAGTACTTGCTGTGGGACATCTGCTTTTAAGAGGCACAGCACCAGGAATATGAATACAGATGATGTACACGGCCTTGGAGCCCATAGAGCAGTCAAAAGTGGGACACAGGATACTAGGTAAAAAGACAATTATAATAAATAATAAATGTCACGGAGTAGTACCAGCTATCTGGCCAAATAGGAAGGACACAAAGCAGCCCGAGTGGTTTAAGGAAACTTCCTGGACCATTTAAGCTGAGATCTCACAAGAGTCAGTAAGATCAAGAGAGAATATTTCAAGTTTAAAGTGAGCAAAATCATTAGCAGTTCCCAAAACTCAAAGATTCCAGTACTTTACAGTGAAATCACACAGTACAGGGGAGGCAGAAGGAGACACAAGACTGAGAAACAGCTAATGGAGAGTACTGTCAGCCCGCTGTATCAGCGGGTTCTCTGCATGTTCCATCCGTGGTTGCTTGAATCCGTGGATACTGTGTGCCGACTAGAAGGGACTTGCACATCTGCAGATTTTAGTATCTGCAGCAGGTCTCAGAACCAATCCCCTAGGGATACTGAGGGACAACTGTATTGAACGGTTTTAAGCCACAGCATAAGAGACTCAGACTAGAGCTTAGAAAGATCACTGGGCTACAGGGACAACAGTCAGAAAATCTTACAGAAACACAGGCAACAGACGATGATCTAGAGATCAAGAGATGACATACCAGAGTGGAAGCAGTGCAGATAAAGAGGCAATGGATTCAACGAGAGAATCCACAGGCTTGATGCCTTTATGTGAGGATTTGGGAAAAGGTAAAAAGTGTCTGCCAGGTTTCTGGCTTGAACAACTAGAGAGATGGTAGTACCACTCAGTGAGAGAGCAAACTTGGAAGGGGCATTGGTTTTGTAAGAGAAGATGGTAAATTCAGCTGCAGACATACTGAATGTGAGCTCTCTGTGGCCTGTGCAAAAGTGGAGTTAGCCCCGTAGGCGATCGGATCCCCAGGTCTAGAGCCCAGGGAAGAAATCAGGTTGGAGATCTGACAACAGACTCTTCAGACCCTCTCCTCCCTCTGCAACACTCATCTCTCACTATGTCCTCTGCAGTCCTCAACCACCTGGTTACAACTGTGCGATACTCTCACAATTTGTCTTCATAAAGTATCTCTCTCTCTCATTTGGGGGAGATGGTTCTAGTTTCTGAGGAAACCCAAGTTTAATTGTCTTGCAACACCCTTTGCATGGTGGGATGTGTGACGGCCACTTGTCGGGGCATTGTGTAGGTAGTTTTAGTGACAATAAGGAAGGGAGTTAGATGTACAGCTCAGGACTACTTCCCAGACTACTGCATCTGGATTCCTGGTCAAAGTAGAAAGAAGGCAGGGAAGCTACTGCATGAAAGAAAGAAAACAAGGTATATACCTGGAGACTAAACAGGCAGCCAGAAAATCATTAAAAGGACAAGATCAAAGAAGTTCAGAAAAACAATCAAAAATAGAAAGGGGGCCAGAGAAAGAAGAGCGGACCTATCAGGCACTTCCCTGCCCCTGCTTCTCCCGTTCCATCCTGCCTTGGCTGCCCCCTGATCTGCTCATCCCCTCCCAGTGGCCTCCATCACACCCCGTTTTGACAATCACAGGATCTGGGCTGGAGAACTCTAAGCACCACAGGAGGGCTGTAGCTTGAAAAGAAAACTCATCATAAGGAGTAGAAAATTACACCACCTGGCCAGAAAAAGAAAGCCATGATCCTTAATACTGCAGACAGGCCAACACATGTTAATGTCACACAGTTTGATCTCTCTGCAAAAATGGCTGGCATCTGATGGTTTGCTTATCTACCCGGAAGATGTAAGAGAATCAACTGAAAAGCTGTTATAATGCACAGAATGAGAAAGTGACTGGTTACAAAATACACACAAAAAAATCAATTGCTCTTCTATTTACCAGCAATCGTCTGGTAGAAAAAATACACACACAAACACATGCCCACACACATACAAACACACAGGAAAATCCTATTCACAACAACAAAAAATAAAATACTGTGGGGCTGAATAGAAGACCAAATGATAAAGCTTCTCATATCTGTGGAGAAGGAAGTAGTATTGAGAAAACGAGCTAATCAAAAAGCTTAAAAATTTTTGTACCCTCTACTTCATGCTATACAACTGAATGTGTTCTGCAGTAACTGCAAACCCCAAATTTTAAACTATGAAAATACCTGAAGATATGTTAATAGCTGTATGACCATAAAGTAGAAAAGCCTGCAAGATAAATAAAGGAAGAGCAAGATTGAACTACATACAGTGTTAAAAACTGTAAGAAGACAGGAGAAGGGGGATGAGTCACATACACCCAAATAAAGCTATTAAAGGAGAAGATGATAATACCCAGTAGGTAGAGGGCCCCTCAAACAGCTTTGCTGTACTAAAGGATAGAGTGATACAACCTTTCTGGTGCACAATTTGGCCAAGTGTATCAAAACTGTTAAACACGGGCGTATTTTTGACCCGATTAATCCATTCGACAACTCTTCAAAAATAAATAATAATGCATAGGCACAAGGGGATGTTAGCTGCAACAGTGTCCAGTGCTATCACTGCTTGTCATAAAGACTGAGAGGAATCTAGGGGTCCAAGAATGGAGGGCTACTTATGGTCCATTCATCCAACGATACGGTATGGAGTGACCAAAAAGTATGTGGAAGAGTAGCAACAGTAGTAACATAAAATATTAAGTGAAAAACAAATGCAAGGAACAAAATAGTATGAATCACTTTGACTTAAAAAAATAGTTTTATCTACACATATGCATGTTTATCGCTGTATATCTATTATATACACACACAGCACAGGATTAAGAAAATTAAAATTAACTCAAAATTAGTTAAGAGAAATGGAGACTGGAGAAGGGAGACAATTTATCCCAAGCCTCCCCACACCATACACATCTACCTATCAATGAGCACTTGTACTATTAAGACTCTTGGATTTCATGAAGAAAAAGAAGCATAGTTCCATGAATACAGTGGCCAAAACCAGAAATAGTGGTACCATCTACCCACCTCCTATCAATGCACTTTTGCCCTCACCCTCCAAACTCTACCACGGATCCAGGGCGATCAACCCACTATCTCACCCCAAGATGGCAAGAGATACAATGCAATGTTAGTACCTCCTCCTGGACTCCTGCAGGGTACCTGCTAGCACAGCTCTAATGGCAGCATTCTGGGAAACTCTCAAGGGGTTGACTCTGATCCCCCCTACATATCAGCACACAGAATGCATGTCTCTGCAGCCAGAGCCTGTGGCCTGGGCTCCGTCTTCCTGCAGTGCTGTATCACCTCAACTCCATCAGAAGGTGGTATCAGACATGGGAGCTTACTTCTCAATCATCTGATTATTCTGAAGATCCACTATTCATAAGTGGAGACCTAATTACTTTTGCTTCAACCTTTTCATCTTACTTAGGGACAAAATGTTTAGTAACACTAAAACATAAAACATTCCCAGTAACCCGCATCTGTTACTTGGCTTTCTAAACTAGCAGTTGCACTACAAATCTGACTATTTTCAGCCTCACTCAAAGCAAGATGATCCTGAAGAGAACTTTAAAAATATCCAATAGTCAAGGTAATTATTTTGATCATTTTTATAAAATTTCCACAATAGGCATATTTTTTGTAGTAAGGAAAAACATTTTTTTCCCTAACAGCCAGCTAGATTATCATTTTGTGATTATTTGACCTAAGATATTCACACAAAGCAGCATTTTCTTTACAGAGCTATACCACAACTAGCTTGTTATCAGTAACATATACAACTAAATCCAATCCATTTTAAAAAGTAAATTAGTCTTCTAAATGTAGATTTCATGACCCATAAAAAGCTCAAGATAAGCATTCTTGTCAATACAAATTTACGGAAAATTTACAATCATCCGTAATGCCTATTTCATATCCCTTTTGTTTCAAGAAAGTAATCCAGTAACCACCTTTCCCAGGCAACTGAGATAAGAAAAATAATAAATCTCCAATTTCTCATTGAGTCAGCCACAGATGCCAATGAGAACAACGACTGTATGATACTATGTTTAGATGTTTTTCATCCAAACTAATGGACATTTAATGAGCACCTACTGCATGCCAGGCCTATACCAGATGCTAAAGACACAAAACGCTAACACACATACCCCGTACTACAGTTATATGTCTAGTCAAGGCACAGGCATTATGAATATAAATATTTTAAAACACACACACACACGACCCGAATCCCTCACCTCCAACTCCAAAAATCCCAAAATCCCTAAAAACTAAAATTTATTTTCTAAAGTGTCACCCTAACATGGCCTAACTAGTGTGAGGCTTTTTATAGTCTTTTTCATTCTGCTTAGTGTGAGTACGTATAATTTCGCTGAGAAAATTGCTGTGCATGACTATGGGGTGAATCCTCCTATCCACAGGAGGTTTCACTGATACACAGCATATGCACCATATTAATTTTCTAAATTCCACAAACACTTCACTTCTGAGACATATGCCACCATGGTTTTCGGATAAGGGGCTAGAGACCAGGTTTGGAGGATGCAAAGAAAGATGGACTATTTCACGGAGCAAATGAGTCAGGTGAAGAAGGTACAAGCTATAGTCAAAGAAGCCTTCAGAAAAAGGTGATCTTGTTCTGGATTTCATAACACTATGACTGAAAATTTTAAACTAATTCTTTCACATCACCACCAAAGATATCTTTCTTTTATTTCTACAGCCTTGCTTTCTTGTTTTGAAAGATCTAAGCTGCCAAACCATATTGAGTCAGATTTAATTCTCCAAAAGGATAAGAGCATTATTATACAATTCTGTCTTTTCATCCAAAAAGCACAAACTTTCTGTTTTCTTGGCTCGTATAGCCTTATACTAAATAAATGAGTAGTTTCCAGTTAAGTTCATTCAAATATAGTCAGCCTTGATCACATGGAGATGACCAACTACAGTGTAGGTTATCCACAGTAGAACGTAATATCCAACACATACATGATAGTATTAACTACCTGCCAGAGACTAAGTACTTTATGTATATATATATATAGTCGGCCCTCCATATTCTTGGGTTCTGCGTCCACAGATGTGATCAATCACAAATCAAAAATATTCAGGGAAAAAATAAAATTGCAGAAAGTCCAAAAAAGCAAAACTTGAATTTGCCAGGCTCTGGCAACCATTCACATAAGACTTACATTGTATTAGGTATTATCAGTACTCTACAGATGATTTAAAGTGTACAGGAGGAGATGTGTGTTATATGCAAATACTATGCCATTTTATATAAAGGACTTGAACATCAATAGATTTTGCTACCCATTGGGGGCCTGGAACCAATCCCCTGCTGGTACCAAGGAACAACTGTATCTGTACATGTGTGTTACACATATGTATATAGCATGTACATACATAATATGTACCCCATAGGTATAACATAGGTATATTATGTTTATGTGTACATATATACATATACACACACATATACTCATTTAATCCTCAAAACAACTTTGTGGGAGGTATTTTATCTATTATTATTATTATTATCCTCATTTTAAAGATGAGAAAAGTGAGGCACTGTGAGGCTAAGTACCTGGCCAGCATGGCATTATGACAGACATCACAACAGAGAATGAGCTTTGAGAAAACATAACAGACTTGCTGTTATACTGACTTCCTTCCCAAACTCACTATTAGCCCAGTTAATAGAAAATTAATGCCACTGGAATCAGCCACAGGCCCTCTCCCTCAACACTCTCCCTCTCCCATCTCCTTCCTCTCCCACAACTGCCCCCAGTGACAACCTCTCATTTCTGAAGTTCTAGTACACACACTGTATATTACTGCCATTCTAATGATCTGTCTGTGTTAAGAGAAATGTCTTAGAACAGGGGTACAAGCACCATTTCTCAGTCTAGTGCTGAATGGGACAAAGTTTTCAGTGGTCTGAGACAGAAAGGGGGTGGGGGAAATATGACATTTTTTAACGGAACACAAATTATTCAACTCAAAATACCATTCTTTATTCTAAAGTTGTCATTCTTACCTTCTGAGTGTTAAACATGATAATGATGAACAATGCTTAGTTTCTTATTGTCCTTACCGGCCAAGTAAAAAGGCAGGGACCCAGTCAATCCCCCTCAAAATCCTACATGTTAGAATAATAAACACAGAATAAGTCTACCACACACGCATGGGGGCGGGGAGGTGGAGACAGGCATAGGCAGGAAATAAAGGACTGAAAACTAGCAGGTTCAAAAGTAAACAGATACTAACATACTATGTGCACATTTAACAGTGACATGTAATCTTAGAGACCAATCCAGCAAACAAAATAAAGCAATGCAAATCCCTATCTTTTTCAGAAAAGATTACAAGCACTGAGGCAGTGGGATAAAATAGGGAAAATTTAAAAAAAATAAAAAAAGAATTACAAATTTGAATTTTAAAATGAAAGCCAAGCTCATAATTTTTAACAATAAGAAGAAGAGGATTTAAACAGAATCATTAATTTACCTTCTTCTAAAAAGGCAGTAAAGAGAAGACTGTTAAAAGCATGTACTCTAGAGGCAGCCCGCCAGAATCTCAGCTCTGGGCTGGCATGTGACTTTTACCCTCTGTTTCAGTTCCTTCAAAGTTGTGGTGAGGATTAAATGAGTTAAGAGACATAAAGTGCTTCGAACAGCATCTGGCACTTAGTAAGTGCTTCAAAAGTACTATCATACACGAACCCACCCACAAGTGGGATGGCACAAGCCCCAGGACCCGGACTCACCCATCGGTGGGGGGCCCCAGCCCTACACATAAGCAAGCCAACATCAGCTTCAGAACACCTAGAACCCCACAGCCAGCTATGTCAGGAATGGCCCGACCTCTACCTGAGGGCAGACACCAGCTCCAGGACCCTCAAGGCCCAGCAATCAGAGAACCTGGGACGTGGCTCCATCCACCAGCAGGCCAGCATTAGTCCCAGGAGCCTCTGGGCCCAACTCTACCCATCTGCAGGCTGACCCAAGTTCCAACAAACCTTGGACCCCCGAGGCAGCCATCCTGCAATGTAGCCTCACTCACCAGTGGGCGAACAGCAGCTCTGGAGCACCTCAGACCCCACAGCTAGCCGTATTAGGAACCAGCCCCACCCAGCAGCAAGCCAACTCAGGATCTAGGACGTCCGGACCCACATCCACCTCAGAACCCAGCTCCACCCACCAGGGAATTAGCACTAGCCCTGGGACCCCCCCCCCCCCAGGACCCCATAGCCAGCCACCTCATGAACCAGCCCCACCAACAAGTCTAGAGGCCAGCCATGCCTATCAGACCACCAAGGGAGCCCACCAGAACAGAAGAACCCACCCAGCCCAAAGCATATAGCTCTGGTGACTAAAGGGGAGGGCACTGCTGGGACACAAAGCATGTCTCCTACAAAGGGCCACTTCTCCAAGTTCAGGAAATGTAACCAACCTACCGGATACATAGAAATAAAAATAGCAAATTAGGCAAAATAAGGTGACAGTAGAATATGTTCTAAATAAAGGACGAAAATAAAACTTCAGAAAAACTAAGTGAAATGAAGATAAGTAATCGACCCAATAAAGAGTTCAAAGTAATGATCATAAAAATGATCAAATACCTTGGGAGAAGACTGCATGAACAGAATGAGAAGTTAGAATTTTTTAACAAAGAGTTGCAAAATACAAAGAACCCAAGAGTGAGCCAGAAAGAAATAGAAAATAACAAACTAATTACCAGTAATGAACTTGAATCAGTAATCACAAAATTCCCAACAAACAGAAGTCCAGGACCAGGTGAATTCTACTAAAAGTTTAGGGACAAGTTAACATCTGTCCTTCTCAAACTATTCCAAAAATTGCAGAGGAAGGAATGCTTCCGAACTCATTCCACAAGGCCAGCATCACCCTAATATCAAAACTAGATAAAAGCATCACAATAAAAGGATTTACAGGCTAACATCCCTGATGAACACAGACGCAAAATCCTCAACAAAACATCAGCAAACCAAATTCAACAATACGTTAAAAGAATCATACACCATGATCATTGGGATTTATTCTAGAGATGGAAGGATGGTTCATTATCTGCAAGTCAATCAACATGATACATCACATTAACAAATTAAAGAATAAAGATCATATGATCATTTCAACAGACATTGGCAAAGCTTTTGACAAAATTCAACGTCCATTTATGATTAAAAGAAAAAACTCAACAAAATGAGTATAAAGGAAACATACCTCAATATAGCAAAGACCACATATGACAAGCCCATAACCAATATCAAACTCCACAGTGAAAAGCTGAAAGCATTTTCTCTAGGATCAGGAACAATACAAGGATGCTTACTCTCAACACTTTTATTCACTGCAGTATTGGAAATTTTATTCAACATAGTATTGAAAGTTCTAGACACAGCAATCAGATAATAAAAACAAAAGGAATCCAAGTTGGAAAGGAAAAAATAAATCTCTCACTGTTTGCAGATGACAGGATACCATACATAAAAAATACAAAAAATGCTACCAAAGAACTACTAGAAATCATCAATGAATTTAGCAAGGTTTTAGGATACAAAATTAATATACAGAAATGTGTTGCATTTCTACACACTAACAACAAACTATCAGAAAGAAAAATTAAGTAATAATTTAATCCCATCTATAATCACATCAAAAAGAATAAAATACCTAGGAATCAATCTAAGGAGGTAAAAGACCTGGACTCAGAAAACTATATAAGACACTGATAAGAGAAACTAAAGACAACACAAACAGATGGAAACATCGATTGGAAGAAATAATGCTGTTAAAACGACCATACTATCCAGAGCAATCTACAGATTCTATGCAATCCCTAGCAAAATACCAATGGCATTTTTCACAGAACTAGAACAAATAATTTTAATATTTGCATGGAAACACAAAAGATCCCAAAAAGTCAAAACAATCTTGAGAAAGAACAAAGCTGGAAGTATCATGCACTCTGATTTCAAACTACACTGCAAAGCTACATTAATCAAAACAGAATGGTACTGTTACAAAATAGACACATACAATAATGGAACAAAATAGCCCAGAAATGAACTCACACTTATATGGACAATTCCTCTATAACAAAGGAGGCACAAATATATAGTGAGGAAAAGACAGCCTCTTCAATAACTGATGTTGGGAAAAGTGAGTAACTACACGTGAAAGAATCTAGCTGGACTATTCTCTCACATCATGTACAAAAATAAATTCAAAATGGATTAAAAATTTAAATTTAAGACCTAAAACCATAAAACTTCTAAAAGAATACATAGGCAGTAAGCTCTTTGAAATCAGTCTTAGTAATTTTTTTTTTTTTGGATTATCTCCTTAGGCAAGGGAAACAGAAGCAAAAATTAACAAATGGTACAACGTCAAACTAAAAACCTGCATAGTGAAAGAAACTATCAATGACATGAAAAGGCAACCTACTGAATGGGAGGAAATATTTCCAAATCATATTTCTGATAAGGGGATAATATCTAAAATATATAAATAATACATATAAAAACAAAAACAAAAAAATGATTAAAAAATGGGCAGAGGTTCTGAGTAGACATTTTTCTAAAGAAGACATACAGATCACCAGCAGGTACATGAAAAGATGTGCAACATCACCAACCACTATGGAAATGCGAATCAAAAGCACAATGAGCTTTCACTTCACACCTGTTAGAATGGCTATTAGCAAAGAGACAACAAATAACAAGTTGTTAGCAAGGACATAGGAAAAAGGGAACCCTCGTGCACTACTGGTGGGAATACAAATTGGTGCAGTCACTATGGAAAACAGTATGTATATTCATCAAAAAAATTAAAAATAAAATTACCTAAGATCCAGCAATTCCATTCCTGGGTATTTGCTTGAAGAAAACAAAAACACTAACTAGAAACGATACATGCACCTCTATATTCACCGCAGCATTACTGACAATAGGCAAGATATGGAAGCAACCAAATGCTCGTCAATAGATGAATGAATAAAGATGTGGTGTATATATATATATACAATAAAATATTACTCAGACATAAAAAAAGAATGAGATCTTGCCATTTGCGACAAAATAGATGAGCCTAGAGGATATTATGCTAGGTGAAAAGATTCAGAGAAAGACAAATACTATATGATTTCACTTATATGTGGAATTTAAAAAACAAATGAACTAACATAACAAAACACAGATACAAAGAACAAACAAGTAGTTTACAGAAGGTAGGGGGTGGGGGAAGGAAACAATTAGGTGGGGGAGATCAAGAGGTTCAAAGTGCCAGTTGCAAAAAAAAAAAAGAATCACAAGTATGTACAGTATGGGGAATACAGTCAACAACTATATAGTATTTTTGTATGGTGACATATCGTAACTAGATTTACTGTGGTGATCATGTTGAAATGTATACAAATATCGAATCACTATCTTGTGTAATAGAAACTAACAGTGTTGCAGGTCAATTATACTTCAGAAACAAACTCATAGAAAAAGAGATCAAATTGGTGGTTAACAGAGCCAGGGGATGGTGGAGGGGGAAATGGACGAAGGCAGAGGAAAGGTAGAAACTTTCAATTAAATAAGTGCTAGGGATGTAATTATATGATAAACATAATTAACACTGTTATATGTTATATATGAAAGTTAAGAGAGTAAATCCTAAGAGTTGTCATCACAAGGAAAAACATTTTTTCTAATTCTTTAATTTTGTATCTATGAGATGCTGGATGTTCATTAAACTTACTGCACTATCATTTCATGATGTATGTAAGTCAAATCATTATGCTGTACACCTTAAACTTATATAGTATAGCTGTATATCAATTATGTCTCAATAAAACTAGAAAAAAAAAGTATTGTCATTTTATTATTTAACATGAAAAAACAGTGGTAAAGTAAGGACAAGAACAGAGAATAAAAATTACAGCTAAAAGTAGTTGAGATTATACTCCCATACTGTTTTTTAAAAGTCAATCATTTTTATGTACGTAAAGTATATTAAGTTATACGTGATACTTTTAAACTTTTCAATTTACATTTTTTTAATTTAAGAAAAAAGTCAACAGGTGGAGGCACGAAATTGTTTACAAGTTTGCTTCCACGACTCAGGAATTCACTACTCAACTGAGGCCTAATTTGGGTGATGGAAAAAGCACTCACACTCAATGTTTTCACCAAAAAAACTTTCAACCCAGAGAGTATGACTCATAGCCTTTATGTTGATAAAATCCAACTAATTACTGTTGAGCAAGTCGCGCAGCTAGAAGTACACCAAGCTCCCGTGGAAAATTCACAGGTCAGGTGATGCACACGTGGTACCTGCACTCTTCCTAGTTGAAGGAGTCCCTCCAGCTCTGCTATCTCCTCCCCCGGGCCCTGGGCTTGGCTTACTCAGCATAAGGGATTCCCCTAATGCAAGTTTTCTCAGCTCACCCTGCCATTTGCCTCTTATCTCAAGTCACCTCTACACCTACGCGAATTATTAAAAGGCACTTGTTCATTGATACATCATTTTATTTCTTAGCACACAAGTTATCTACATCCTTGCTACTCAAGGGTGGTTCCTTGCCCAGCAGCACTTAGGAGCTTCTAGGAAATAAAGAATACAGCTGCCATCACAGATCTACTGACTCAAAATTTTTAAACAAGAGCTCCAAGGGATTGCTTTACACGCTAATAATATATACAGACTATATAGTAATACATAGGGACTATATTTTGTTGTACAAAGAATACAAAAGAATGACTAGGTCTAGAAATCTCAGCACAATTAGGCCCAAAGGTGTGCAAACTGCATTCTAAAGTTCCTGGCTTTAGAATTTGGTGTTGACAAGTGAAACTCCTTCCAGAAAATCATTATTCAGGAAAACAACAACACAAAAACCCACCAAAAAACCCTAAAGGATGTGAACTTTAAACATACATCATATTCCTGGAACCAAAACAACTTAACAGCAAACACTAAACAAACTGTAGGTCACTTGCAGAATCGGAAAACTGTGTTGGAGGTTTGTGTTCCTTTTTCCAGGAAAAGTAGGGGTGGGGGAGGGAAATCCACGTTCAACCTCTGCAAAGTTTCCCTCAGCTCCTGAAAGGCCCCAACTTGAACGTTCTCACAGGAAGTCGTACTCAAACAAGGGCACGTTTCCCTCCTGAAAGGGGAGAGGCTTCTGTCTCAAGTAAAGGCTGTATTTTAGAAAGTGTAGGGGATTCGGGGCCCGCCTGGCTTCCGGAAATGAACAGGGAAATCCACCAAGTAGGAAGTGGAGGACCAGGCCCGCCACCGCGCTCTGCCGTCTCCCGGCGGCCGGCCTCGCGGAGACCCCCGCCGGCGGGCGTGCAGGCGGGCTGGGGCGCAGCCTCCCGGCCCGGCCGCCCGGCACCTGGGAGCCTCGCTCCCGCCCCCCAGCCCCCACGCCGGTCCGGAAGCGCACACGGGCCGGGGGTTGGGTTCGGGGCGCGGGTCCCTGTCGGCGGCGGCGGCACCTGAGGCCTGCCCGTGAGGCGGCGGCGCGAGGGGAGGCTGGACTCCACCTGCGAGGCTGAGGGGAGACCCGGGCGGGGGCGACTGCATGTGGGGGCTGCACTGGAGGAAGGCGGAGGCGCTCAGGGGGCCGGGGCTGCTTTACGATCAGCATCGTCATCATTATCTCGTTTTACCTGTGGCGCAGAAGGGATCCCCAGCTCCTACTCTCTGAATCCTCCTCCTCCTCCTCCCCTCCTCTCTCTCTCCCTCAGTCTCTGCCGGGCGCTTGTGGTGCCGGCCGGCCCGGACCGACCAAAAAACAGAACAGGACGGGAGGGGGCGGAGGCGGCGGTGACCAGCGGCCACGTGACCACGCTCGCGCCGTAAGGGCGGCCGCCTCCTGCCGCGCGCCCTCCCCACGCTCCACCTCTAATAACCCTGCGGCTCGCGCGCCGGGGACGCTGGTGCGCAGGCGCGCGGCGCTCTCACTCTCGGGCTGGCTCTGTGGGGCCCAGCGAGGCGCGAAGCGGCGACGGAGCCTGGAGCGGCGGCGGAGCCTGGAGCGGCGGCCTACTCCGCTGCCGCCAGAGCGCATGCGCGGGAGGGCTTTCCCGCTCCCCTTTTCTTTCCCTCGCTCCCTTCCGCACCTTGTCTAGGTCATGAGGCAGCTGAAGACAGGCCTCTGCCCCCAGGACTTAGACCTTCTCACTTACCACGACCTTTCCAAAGGGTGAGACCTCCCGAAAGGCTGGCCCTCATGCCTAAGAACGTACATTTTCTTGTTGTGTGTAAGTGGCCTTCCGTTTGACATTTTTCTGTACTTGAGTAGACTTTTATTCATGCTTCAAGACCCAGCCAATATGTCACTTCCTCTGTGAAAGTACTGTTACAGGAAGATAAGGGCCAGAGGACGGCCACCTAAGTCCTGGTTGAGTCCCGTTTCCGCCCCGTCAAGTGAGGGGGTCTTTGCGCAGAAAAGAATTCAAGAGGGAGCCATGGTAGAGTAAAAGTAGATTTATTCATAGAGGTGCACACTCCATCGAGGCTGTAGGCTGTCTCAGGAGGCCAGAGAGGCCAGGAGGCGTGGAGGTGTTTAGTTTAAACACAGGCTCCACAGACAGGGCGTCTGTGAAGGCAGGAGAGGCGCAGAAGATGCACATTCTGTAGGCAGAATACAGGCCTTCTCAAAAGTTGGAGATGTGGTCTCAGAGCGTGGGGTCCTCTAGGAACAGGAGACTGGCCCTGAGGGGTGGGGGGGTGGTTAGTTTTCATGGGCTCCATAATTTCATGTGCTAACAAGCTGGAGGATTATTCCAACTACTTTGGGGAGGGGCAGGAATTCTTTGGAATTTGGCCACTAAAAAGGCCCACCTTTTAGGATCAACCTCAAAACTGTCATGGTGCCTGTGGGGGTGCCAGTTAGTACCCTAATATATCACAGTGAGCATATAATGAAGCTCAAGGTCCACTGGAAGTTGAATCTTCCACCATCTTGGGCCTCAAGGCCTTGGAGGAGTTCAATCTTCAATTGCTGTGTCATTCCTTTAATGGCTCTGCCCAACCCCCTTCCCTCCTGTGTCAGTACCCACTCTGCTTTGGGGGAACCGATAGTATTTTGTGCAGACTTACTTTAGTATAAGCCATAGAGAGATAATGTATAGCAGTTTTGTGTGTTTTGTTTTGTTTTTTACAAACCCACAGTACTGGGCTTGGATTTTATGTTTCCTCATATCCTGGGAATGTGATATCTCAGGAAATGTCCGATCACTATCAGAAGGCAGGCCATGTCTAAGCCCTGTGCCTGGCTTTCCTCCACCTCTGCTTAATCATGATTTAATACTTCCTGTAACCCTAGCACACAGGGAATGCTGGTGTTTGTTTCCCCAAAATGAAAGCCTTTGAATAGTAATGCTAATTAGAGTGGTAAATGGTTCACCTAGTTAAAAAGATTTATGGTCTTTTACTAACCTAGCTGCACAAAGATCCCAATGGAAATTGATACTGTTGAGTCCAGAAAAAGGAAACCAAGGCAGAGGAAGATCAAATTTCCAAAGGTTAGCCACCTTCAGAGGAAGATATGTATGGGAGACCTTTGTTCACAAATAGACAAACCTTCCCCTTAACACGGTGATTCCCTTACTTTCTATTGGCTGGCCCTTTTTGTTGAAGAAGCAGTAAGGTTATGTTTATACATCTGGCCAGATTTCATCAGGGAAAAGAATTAAAATAAAGAAACTTACTAACTGGTAGCTCTGGCTAGACTAGCAACAGAATCCCGGGGAAATGCTGAAATAAATGTTGATCAAGAAACAGTGTTAATGAGGGTTTCTGAGAAACGAGGAAAATCATAACCCAAGTCTCATGCATCTGCAATGTTGATAGACCCTTTTCCTCACTTAACAATGTATATACCCATGGATTGATCCCACCCAATAAGCTACTGCTTCAGATATGCTAGTAGATATCTACTACCAGTAGATACCACGACTCTAGACATCTAGTTCAAGGTTAAGACCCTATGAGAGATGGTTATTGAGTGGCCCACTATGAGCCACGCCTCCCCAGTATTCATGCTCTTATGTAATCCTCTCCCCCTGAATCTGGGCAGGACCTATCACTGTTTTAAACAATGGAACGTGGGGGAAGGAGGTCTGTGCCAGTTCCAAGCCTGGGCCTTAAGAAGGCTTTGCAGTGGCATTAAAATTTACCAGAGCCTGTACTCATGCATAAGAGAGACTATTAAGAAATCCCTCCAAATGTAATTTGGTTTAGCCGCTATAGAAAACAGTATGGAGATTCCTTAAAAAGCTAAAAATAAGAGTTACCATATGATCCAGCAATCCCACTCCTGGGCATTTATCCAGGTAAAACTAATTCAAAAAGGTACATGCACCCCAGTATTCGTAGCAGCACTGTTTACTATAGCCAAGGCATGGAAACAAGCTAAACGTCCATCAACAGGTGATTGGATAAAGAAGTTGTGGCATATATATATATATACACACACACACATATATACACATACATACACATACACATATATATACATACATACTACCCAGCCATAAAAAAGAATAAAATAATACGATTTGCAGCAACACTTCATACTAAGTGAAGTAAGTCAGACAGAGAAAGACAAACATCATATGATATCACTTATATGTTGAATCTTAAAAAAATAAAAAGGTACAAAGGAACTTATTTATGAAACAGAAAGAGACTCACAGACATAGAACACAAACTTATGATTACCAAAGGAGAAAGGGGAGAGAGATAAATTAGGAGTTTTAAGATCATCAGATGCTAACTACTATATATAAAATAGATAAACAACAAGGTCCTACAACAAGATAAATTTGGGAGTTTGAGATTTGCAATGTTAACCACTGTGTATCAAAATAGATAAAAAAATAGATTTCTTCTGTATAGCACAGGGAAATATATTCAATATCTTGTAATAACCTATGATGGAAAAGAATATGAAAAGGAAGGTATATGTATAACTGAATCACTATGCTGTACACCAAAAACTAACACAACATTGTAAATCAACTATACTTCAATAGGAAAAGAGAGAGAGAGCGAGAGAGAAAGAAATCCCCCCACCACTTTGTGTTCTGGAAAATAGCTTACAACAAAGACTATCTTCCCCATATGACTTAGATAAGACTTACTTTCTCGTAAGACTAGCAGATGATCCCTTGTTTACCTGTGACAAGGCCAAACACAGACCTTTCCTTTTTGCCTAAACCCATTGACAAGCTCAAGCACAAACCCTTCAACTTCCAGATCTTTGTCTCACGAATGATTAGATAAGAGTAGAACCCATATGTCCCCTTGAAGTGAGCTGAACACAGAGACACATCACCTGGTTTACTGAAATGTCCCCTGATTACAAAATAATCCTGAAGATCATCATCCCACCTATAACTAGTCTACTCCTCCTCATAAAAGTATGTGACAAAACCACCTGCCCAGACACTCTGACCTTCAGATCTGGGTATTCTCTTTATTGCAGCAGCCTGAATAAAGTCTATTTCCTTATTTGTTTTTTGTCTTTGACAGCAGCTTCCTGTCTCTGAATTGCTTCACAGAGAGCTGCCTGCCCAACCTTGACTGCCCCCTGCACCTTTCCATTAGAGAGAAATAAACATCTACCTTATTTAAGCCACTGAATTTTTAAAACCTCTTTTTTTAAGCTACATACCTAATACCCTACCTGATATAATATGTGAGGTGTTATATTCTGTTAGCCAAGTTTTTATGGGGAGAATCTCATGCAAGACTGTCTAGATCAATTTTAAAAACACAAATAGATAAGTTCACTTGCCCTTGGAAGGGATGGCATCAACATTTATGGGTATAGGAAGAACATCGAATGCTTTGAGACTACAAGGTCCATTTTTGTGCCATTATGCTTTTTATTGTCACCAGAGCACCCGTGTTCATAGTTGCCCTTAAAAATCTTGGAGCAGTCAGAGACATTAGGAGGCAGTATAGAATGATGTTAAGTGCATAGGACGGGGAGTAGAATTGCCCAAGTTCAAACCCAGTTTCCCTTACTCGGTAACGATGTAATCTCAACCAAGTTATTTAAACTAATTAACCTCTGTGGCGTCAGTTCCATCTGTGAGTTGAGGTTAATAATAGTTTCTAATTTATCAGGTTGTTGTGAGCATTGATTGAGATAATCCATTATTAACTAAGATATTTAGCACATGGTAACCATTCAATTAAAAATTAGGTATTATTTTTATATGTTATTTTATATCTTGGAATCTTGATCAGAAAGATACATCTGCAGTCTGTAGGAAGAACAATTATCCTAGGTAAAGCAGTAATGATTGGGATTCATTGTTTGCATGCACAAAATAGCAAATTCTGGACTTCAGACATCAAATATCAAAAGTATTTTGTTGTACTGTCCAAACATTTATGAAATATCCAGTCATATGCCTAAATGGCACATCACTAAAAGTAACATCTTAACTTTGCTACTTTGAAAGCACCATATCTTAAAACATTATGCCAATGGGAGAAAGAACTTACAGGAAGGAGATAATCCGTGTTGATTTTTAGTAGTTTTGTGGAAGGACTTTGGAGTTATGACCATGACCATGTAAAGCCGTTTCTTTGAAGCTTTTGTTCTCTGTGATAGCAATTATTTCATTGGATTACTTATTCTCGGTCAGGTACATACAGCTGGTTCCACAGTAAACACCTTTCAACAGGATTTTATGGTATCTGTATTCCATATGAGACCCTTACTTTTTTTTTTTGTTTGTTTTTTGCAGGTGCAGACTTAAAATGTGCCAAGAAAAGCCTAAATAAGCAACCTGGCTCATCCCATTGAATTCATATCCCTGTGATAATGATGTTTGTCCCATGTGTGAGGACCAGCTGGTTGAATGTCTGACCTTGCCTAGAGAGTGAGCGCCTCCCGGGCAAGAGGTATGTCTCATTCATCTCCACATCCGCAGTGTTTTAAGTGCTTAGCATCTGGCAGGTATTCAAGAAATGTCTGCAATGGATAAAAGTAAATATGTGTAATGTTATAGAAATCATCAACTTGCTACATGGTTGAACAGTGTTTTACTCATCTTATTGCAGGGTAACAAATTACCACAAATGTAGCTGCTTAGAACAACATAAATTTATAATCTCACAGCTTCTGCAGGTCCAGAGTCTGTGCGTGGTGTACCTAGGTTCTCTGCTTCCAGATCGCTCACGCATTTGCAGTCAAAATGTTGGCTGAGGCTGTGTCTCACCTGAAGGTTTGATTGGGGAAAAATCTGTTTCCAGGCTTACCTGATTGCTGGTAGAATTCAGTTCCTCGCCAAGCATATGCTTAGCATGCAGGAGATCCTAGGTTCAATCCCCAGTACCTCCATTAATTTTTTTTTTTAAAGGGCGATTCAGTTCCTTATCAGTTGAAGGACCGAGGGCCTCATTTTCTTGTCAAGTGGACCTCTCCAAAGGACAGCTCACCCCACAGCATCTTACTTCATCAAAATCAGCAAGAGAGAGTTTCCTAGCAAGATAGCCATCACAAACTTATGTAACATAATTGTGGAGGTGACGCCCTGCCACCTTGACAATATATTGTTTGTTGGAAACAGGTCACAGGTCCCTTCCACACTTAAGGGAAGGGTATTGCACAGGGCATGTACCAGGAGGCGGGTGTAACTGGGAGCTCTCCTAGAGTCTGTTCACCACTAGCAGGGCCTTGGTGTAAATAAGCAATGAGTACTTGGTCCACTCGAATGAAGAAGCTTGGTTAGGTTCACCTGCTAATTCATGAGAGTGCCCAGATACTTGCTCAAATATGTTAATGCCCCAGAGCCATGTGGTAAGAGGAAGACAGTCGTTCACAGAAGTCCTGACAGTTTGAATGGATGGCTCATAACTCATCAACAGAATATAGCTGAACCCCAAAAATCACCTGACAGTTTTTTTAGGCTGAATGCCTATTTAAAGAAGTCCCTTAAAAACAGTAACTGAAATATGAACACTAAAGGGATGCATCGCTCTATTAGCTTGGGAATTTCCAGCCAAAGTGTCTCACATGGTCCTGGGCATTCTCCAGTTGAGTCCCTCCAGGTGAACAGCCAGCCAAAAGCATCAAGCGTACACACAGGAAGACAAATGCAGGAGAGCCATCAACAATGGGAGAGGTGTTAATTAGCTATTGTTGCAACAATGCTGCATAACAAACAACTCCAACATCTCAGTGACTTACAAAAGCATTGATTTTTCTCACTCCGGGGTTGCAGGTTGGTTGTGCTTCACATACTCTCACTTGGGCTTGGTTTAGCCAAACTGGGCTAGGCTGGGCTCCAGGCTTGTTTCAGGCCTGTTCCACACATCTTCATTCTGGGACTAGCAGCTACACAGGGGATGTTCACTCTCCTCACGGCAGGTGACAGAAGACCAAGAAGAGCAAGGAGAAACTGTCAGTAACTCTTAAGGCTTTGGCTCAGGACTGGCACACTAGCACTTCTGCCCACATCTTATTGCTAAAGCAAGTCATATGGTGAGTCCAATATCAACACAATGTGGAAACACACTCTGCTTACTCTAGTGGGAGGCAGTGCAAAGTCCCATGACAGAGGATGTGGCAAGTAATTCTAATACAAGGAAAGATGAAAAATAGGGAGTGATGAGCGAATGCAAGTACAAGGTAGCCAACCTGAGGAGCCGGTGAGGTTGCCTATGACACTATCATGGGCTCCCTAATTATTGCTTTAAAGAACCAGCCACACCATCACAGAATTAACAACCCAGGCCACTCATTGGTACAACACTGTGCTCCCTCGATATGCAACCCTCTATAAAATCCAAAATCTACATTAAGGTAATATAATAAAGGTAAAGATTTTACAAGCACAAGGGCCTTAAAAATGATGGTTCCCGTGGCAAATATAACATAGCTTTTTGTGCCCATATACTATAAAGACAGAAGTCCTAACTATAAACAGTAATGGGAAATCATGCATATTCAGGGCTGAGGGTGATGAAAGAGTTATGAATTCAGTTAGAAAAATTACTTTGGGAATTTTATCTTACAGATGAAGCCTCAAGTAATGTACAGCATAATACAAATGAATGTTTAATAGGTGACTGAATAGAGTAATTTCATTCAGAAATGCTGCAATGTTGTATTCCAAATAAAAAGACACATTTCTTAGATGTATTATGGACCATGCCAATATTTTATTTCTATGTTTTTATTTCAAATTTAGGTAGTTGTCTTGAACTGATGGTTCTTCATTGGATTCTATTTCCTCATAAATGAGTTGGCCTCACGAACCTGGCAAATTGACATATTATACTTTCATTTAATTTTTAACTCACAGGTCTTCCAAAGATCGCCTGTTTTCAACTATTGTTTAAATGGATAGTTAAGATGGATTAATATGGAAAACTATACAGCTTGCCATTTAACTTGGCTTATTTGAAGAACATTAGATGTTATACTGTATATAGTCAATTAACTAGACATTATATTAATTTTAAAATAGACATAGAAACAATAGAAGTTGAAATACTATTCTACCAAAAACACTTAAAGAACGTAATGTTATTCCTTCTAATATGCTACTCCTTCCAAATTCTGTAATGTCATAATTAGTGTAACATATGTAGCCAACTCCTGATACCCTATTACCAATTTGTGGGGTTTTTTGGTGGAGAAGGTAATTAAGTTTATTTATTTATTTTTAATTAAAAAAAATAAATGGAGGTACTGGGATTTGAACCCAGGACCTTGTGCGTGCTAAGCATGTGTTCTACCACTGAGCTATATCCTCCCCCATCAGTTTGTTTATGTGTGCCTTAGGACATGAACAGATGCATTCCTGAAAAGCTGGAGTAGATTTAAATTCCATATATCAGACTATTCTTTCATTTAACTTCTATATCTTATGTTCAGATATTGAAGATACATTCGTAGGGCAAAAGACTTTAAAAGCGTGTCTACAATTTGGGTTCACAAAGGGACTGTCTAGCGATGTCTGATAGGCTGGCTTATAATTTCCTGTTTAAGGGCCCATAAAGGTACAGAAAATGAGAAAAAATGGCAGCAGTACTGTAGACTCAGAATGACAGGAATAGTTGCTAAAGTCCAGATGAAATTTCAGCTGTCTTATTGGTGATGGTGGACTGAACACATTCTTTCACTACTTGCCATATGCTCTTCCCTGTGAAACAGATGATGTCGAGGACAAGGGGGAAAAGTTGGCACTCCCCTTACTGTCTGCTTTAACCCCAGCATGCAGGTACTTTGCTGACCATAAACAAACACCAAATGAGCCAGTGGGAGCTAAAGTTCTGTCATTCCCTGTCTCTTCCCTCTACCTAATCTCAGTAGCATCCATAGGAACAACTCACAGAAACAACACAGCAGAAAGAGGGGTGAGTGAACAGAGCCAAGTTAAACCGTGGGATTCTTAGTTCACCTAATGAATCAAGCTCTAAATGGGACAGAGACAGGCCATGAGGCAGACTGCCTGCTGGGCGAGTAGATCTTCCTAAGACGCTACACTCTCCAAATAATTGCAAACTGCTTAGCCAGAGAAACCAATGTTGAGAGCAGGAGAAAAATGCAGCATCAGACCAGGAGACATATGTTAACATATTAGAACAACTGTTTTCATCCGGAGCAGTGTTGGTTTTGGAGAAGTGGTTCTTTTTTGTGTGGGACTGTTGGCTTCACTGGTCCTCGGGCACTCGATTCAGGTAGTCCCCCCTGTGCTCCAATTATTAATGTTGTGTACCAAACTACCCCAAACTTTGTGGAACAGAACAATAATAATTTTGTTATGTTCACAGATTCTCTAGCTCAGGAATTAGGGTACTTTTCTATAGCTCACCCCGTCCAGACCTCAGCTGGCAAGACTCCAAAGGCTGGGGGCAAGTCAATGGCTGGCAGCTGGAATCATCAAAATTCTCCTTCACTCATGTATCTGGCAGATGGGCTGGGAGGACTCAAAGGCTGGGCTGCTCATCAGAGTACCAACACGAGGCCTCACCATGTGGTTTGGTATGTGTATGGTACCATCCCCACATGGTAGCCTCTTACGGCTTAATAATCTTCATCATCAGACCTAGTTCAGGGCTCTGAGTGTGAGTGTTCCAGGTAGAAGTGGCGTGGCTTTTTCTGACCTTGCCTTGAGAGTCATACAGCATCACTTCTGCTGCACTCTTGGCTGCAAGTGAGTCTAAGCCCACCAAGATTTGAGGTCAAGGGCAGATCTGCTTTTCATTGGGAAGAATGTCAGAAGAAATATTGTGTCATCTCTGGAAAATAGGGTCTGCTTGTCATTAAGACAATCCATATTCATCTCTATGGCTGCCATAACAAATTACCACAAAGTTAACCTCTTAAACAGCACAAGTTATTATCTTCTCCTTCTGTAAGTCGGAAGTTTGGCACAGATTTCACCAAACTGAAATCAAGGTGTCAGCAGGCTATATTCCTTACTGGAGGCTCTAAGGGAGAGTCAGTTTCCTGTTCATTTGAGTTGTTGGCAGAATTCAGTTCCTTGAAGTTGTAGAGCCAAGGTCTTCATTTTCTTGCTGGCTGTCACTTATGGCTCTTCCTAGTTCGAGAGGCCACCCACATTCCTTGGCTGGTGGTCTCCTCGCTCCATCTTCAGAGTCAATGCCAGCTGGTTGAGTCCTTCTCCTATAACATCCCTCTGGTCCTTCTGTCATCACATCTCTCTTTGACCACAGCCTGGAAAGATGGAAAGTGTCTCTACTTTTAAGGATAATCCTGGATAACCTCTCCATCTCAAGGACCCTAACCTTCATCACATCTGTTCCTTTTGTCATTTAAAGTAATATATTCATAAATTCCAAGGATTAGGGCATGGACATCTTTGAAAGGGACATTATTCTGCCTGCTTGTCTACCAAACGAACTAAGCCATCTGCCCACATTTCTCCTTTTGGAGTGGTAACATCTCTGCTCAATATGCGCTGCATTAGAGACTTTACACAATAACTCGACCTTCAGGTTCAAGTTTAAGAATAGTCGAGGACATTCGCTCTGTCTATTGGAAAACACTGAGCTTGAACAATAGTGTTCTCCAAATTCCAACATGAAAAGCAGAAAAAATTCTGGGCTCATGAAAAGGGGTATGTGAAAAAATACTGTAACATACAGGAACAATACACCACCTTTTACTGTTCAAAGGAAGTTCATGTTTCTGGAAAAATTTGTCTCTAAGAAATATGTTAAAATTTTACAAGATATTTGCTTGAAATAAGGAAATCAATGCCCAAGTACATGGTTTCTTTGTGAAGAGGACAGAAGTGAAGAGTCTGACATAAAAATAGGGATGAAAGGAAATGAGAAAAGAAAGAATGTAAGAAAACTCAAAATCCAGACGCAGAATTAAAATCTACATAGAAGAGAGTAAAGGGCAAAATAATAAACCAGTCACATGGAGGACAAACTGGAGAAATTCTCCTAGAATGCCTTACAGTGGATTTAGAAATTTTTGGTTGCAAGTTAACAGGAACTCCATTCAGTGTAGCCTGTGAATCCTCCTTTGTCCTAATAATGTTCATATGGAATCTGCTATTTGCAATCAAATTATAAAATAGTCTGAATAGTATATACCAAATATAATTTGAATAATATAATTATCAAGGCTGATTTAACATATATACATCACAATTTGTGCTCCACAAATGGGAGTTGTGCCTTTTCAACTGTCCATAGAATAATGTTCCATTTGACTATTTTGTCCTTCTTATAAGAGACAAATGGAATTAACTGACTCTGATGATTGCAATTTGAGCTTTACTTATATATTTGTGCATTTTTGTGTAAATGTATTATACTTCATTTTTAAAAATCCCCAAAACAAAAGGAGAAACAAAAAGGAAAAAAACTCAACCACAGAACTGGGAAAAGATCGAAGTATGGAATTGATAAAGGTAAAAGCAGAGATTAATAAATAAAAACTGAAACAAGTAGAAGAATCGATCAGTTCAAGAAGTACTTCTTTGAAAAAAGAGAAAAAATAAAGAAATATTAGTTTTCATACAAAGTAGATATAACAGCAAATAAGGTGGAAATTTTATTGAGAATTATACAACAATTTTATGAAACTAATGTGACTTTGATAACAAAACCTAAAAAATATACAATTTTATTGATGTAATAGGATCAAAACCCACAATGACATAAGATATTAATAAAGTGAATTAATCAGTTATAGTAAAATAACAATCTGCCAGGATTTAGTTATATTTAGGCAAAGGTACTCTAGTATTAGGATGTCATATATACATATCATGTCTTTAGGACAAACTGAAAAATTCATTATTATCTTAGTAGTGGCTAAAAAAGTTATTTAAGAAAGTGAACGTTCATTCATGATAGAAACTCTTAATGAACCAAAAGTAGAATCATATCTCCCTAATAACTATCTTAAACAATAGCACAAATAATTCTTAATAATAAAATGCTACAGCACTCTTTCCCAAAATGTCATGAACATTTATTCCTTTTGGGAAAATTAGCTAAATTTGGTGGGTTAGCTAGTCAGTGAGGATAGGGGTGGGAATAGATTGTCAGTTTCTCACCTTACAGGATATCAAGATAACTTTTAGGTCGATTAAAAAATATAAAAATGGAAATATTAAATTATCAAAGATTAATTAATCAATTTGCCCTGGGCAAGGGCATTCTAAGCATAAAAACAGTTTAAGAAATCACAAAGGGTTAATAGATTTAACTCCAATAATATTCAAATCTTCTGTAAGCCATAAAACATTTTTTATTTGTTTTTGTTTTTAGGTCTTTATGTTTTTACAACCTGAAACTTTAGGTTAACAGCAAAATTGAGGAGAAGGTACAGAGATTTCCAATATGGCCCCTCCTCTCAAGCATGTATAACCTCCCCCATCATTGACATCCCCACCAGAGTGATGCATATCTTACAATTGATAAATCATAATCACCCATAGTCCATAGTTTACTTTAGGGCTCACTCTTGGTGTTGTACATTCTATGACTTTGGACAAATGTATAATGACATGAATCCATCATACACGGTATCAGTACAATTTTCACTGCCTAAAAATCCTCTGTTCCGCACCTCTTCACCTCTTTCTTCCATGCCTCCTTCACCCCCAATCACTAATCTTCTTACTGCCTCCATAATTTTGCCTTTTAAGAAGAAATGCAAAGGGCCATTAAACTTATGAAAGATGCAAAACTGAAGAAAAACAAAATACTAATTGTTTTTTGGTCTCACAAATAAGCAAAGAATAATAAAAATAATACTCTAGAATTATGGGATCCAAGGATGTGAATTTATCTAAATCTCTTAATACATACTGCCAAATCACTAGACTCAACAATTCCACTTCCAGTGTTCTATCTAAAAGAAATAATCAGCAATGTAGACAATAATTTTATAGAAAGATATTTATCAGAAGATTATCATGTATAATGCATTGAAGTTAGCAAACATTCAACAATAGGAAAATGGTTAGTTATGATATATCCATGAAATGGAATATTACATAGACATTGGAAAGAATTTCAATAACTTGAGAAAACACTAACAATGCACTATAATGTTGTAAAAGGAAAAGGGATACAAAATTATATGCTTTATGATTCCAGTTGGTTTTTAAATTGTATACAGCTATATATATACTGCACAGCTTTTATATACATGTATATAATACAGCAGGAAAAAACTAGAAGAAAACCACTAAAATCTTTAGGTATCTGTTGATAGTTTAGGGACAGTTTTTTTTTTTTTTTTGAGGGGGAGGGCGGTAATTAGGTTTATTTATTTATTTACTTTTTTTTAGAGGAGGTACTGGGGATTGAACCCAGGATCTCATACATGCTAAACATGTGTTCTACCACTTTGAGCTATACCCTCCCCTTCTAGGGACAGTTTTGACAGTTTTCTTTATCCTTTTTTGTGGTTTCCAAATTTTCTATAGTGAATATATATTATTTTTATAATCAGAAAAAAGAGAGACATTTAAAATCAACTCTTCTGTGTGAGAACAGATCATTCCACACTCAAGTTATTGTGTGGCAAGTTAAATCTGAGGTTTACACTTTTTTTCGTCCCTGATGATGGTTAATAGAAAGTATTTTCTTTCATTTTAGGATTACTCTAGACTCCCAATTAAGGTTCTTCCTGGCTGCTGTCTGGGGTGAACTTTGCAACAAGCCTTTAAAAGATTAAAACAACAGCATTATTCACAACCAAAAGGTGGAAGTAACCCAAGTGTACATATACAGATGAACAGATAAATAAAATGTGGTGTGTACTTACAATGGAGTATTATTCATGCCTAAAGAGGAAGGCAATTCTGATGTATGTACAACACAGTGAACTTTGAGGATACTATGCTAAGTGAAATAAGCCAGACACCAAACAACAAATACTGTATGATTCCACTTCTATGAGGTCCCTAGAGTGGTTAAATTCATAGAGACAGGAAAGTGGAGTTGCGGTTGCCAGAGGCTGGGGGGAGGAGAAAAGGGGAAGTTTTTATTTAATGGGTGTGGAGCTTTAGTTTTGCAGGATGAATGAGTTCTAGAGATTGCTTGCAGAACAAGGACGTACTTAACACTACAAAATCGTACACTTATAAAGAGTAAGATGGTAAATTTTATGTTAAGTATATATATTTACCATAATTTAAAAAAAAAAAAGATTAAAACAGGAAGAGAGAGAAAGAGGACAGAAAAGAAGGCTAGAAAGCTCAATCCAGCACAAGCACGGTGGAACTGCACCACTGGCAGAACCTTAGAACTGGGCTGCAGGGACCTCACCTTAGATTACTGCAAGTCTTCAATTACTGAGTTTGTTCCCTGCTTTATTAATTCTGTGAGATGAAAACTCTGCATATCAAGTTGTCATTGATTCATGGAGACTTGGATAACTTTTAGCACACCCACCTGGAAGTAAGCTTTCTTAAACCACCTTCTGTTAGGGGCTCTTAATCTGGAGATCCACACTGTGGAAAAGTAGTGTACCTGTGGGTTTAGGGCTTCTTTATTTTCATGTAAAATCCTATGCCTAGCTAAATATGTGTATTTTTATAAAGGAAACCTCTTTGCTTTTAGCAGATTTTCGAGGGGAACCCACTATTACAAGGAGTGTTCTTTCTCTTCGTGGCTTAGTCTGCTAAATTTCACTACCCGCATGCTTCAAATATCTAACAATATATGAAAAGGTCCTCTAAATCAAGATTGTATGGATATAACAGATTATTTGAGGGTGACTTTTCACTAGTGGAAGTTCATTATGTATATTTTCCTCCATAGTTAGAGTGAGCATGAGTACAAAGAACAAACAAAAATGGTGTAAATGTTAGTCCAGTGCAATCCAGATTCCTCTGCTTTCTGTCTGTTCAAGGTCTGTAGGTAATTTTGTGTCCTAACCGATTTTTTTTTAATTGAAGTACAGTTGATTTACAATGTTGTATTAGTTTCTGGTGTACAGCATAGTGACTCAATTATATATGTGTATATATATATATATATATATATATATTTCTTTTCATACTCTTTTCCATTATAGGTTATTGCAGGATATTGAATATAGTTCCCTGTGCAACACAGTAGGACCTTGTTGTTTATTTTATATAGTAGTTTGTGTCTGCCAATCCCAAACTCCCAGTTTATAACCCCCATTTCCCCTTTGGTAACCGTAAGTTTGTTTCCTGTGTCCTAACCTATTTTCATTTTGCCTGGATTTGTGCTGGGATGTAACTTAAAAAAAAAATCAGGACATTTATGTGTGAATATTTCTTCGTCTTTGCTTATGCATTTGTTTAATGTTCACTGTAAAACAGTAGTTTAAAAAATTTCTTGGCAGTGCCCCACAGTTAGAAATGTGTTCTGTAGTATAATTCACTATACATGCACTCTCACTGACATATATACAGAACAGAAATGCCTCAAAATAATACCCTGTCTGCAAGTGAGATGCTGGCGTTTTCTTGTTGATTCTATTGCATTCTATTCAATTACATGCCACTTCTTGCTCTTCTGTGTAGGCTTTGAAACGAACTGCTACTTGTGACCCCCTAAATCTGTGTTTCTCCAAGTACGCTTCTCAAATTTAGCTGTGCATTAAGATCCCTCGGGGAGCTTTAAAAAATACTGATGCTTGGGTTCATCCCATATTCCCTCCCCATCGCCCCCTTCCCACTACTGAAGATTGTGATTGAATTGTTCTGGGGAAGGACCCGGGCTCTGGGACTTTAAAAAGCAACCTCTGTGATTGTAAAGTGTAGCCAGAGTTGGGAAACATGGAGTTAAGTCCATTTCCCAGTCCTCGGGTAGGTCTTGTCCTTCAGTGTGAAAAAGCATTGTTTGATTATTGTTTGATGGTATAGCAATTATAAAATGTTGTTATGACTTTTATTTTTTAAAACAGTATTTATGTTCTCTTTATTATTTATTCAAATGGACCCCATGAAAGACTGGGGCTTGCATTTGCTCCTGTACCTTTGTACTCAGATAAGCTTGCTTGAAATCATTTGCAGTGAGTGGGCTAGACCAACTGCTTCTCAACTCTTAATGTGCGTAAGAGTCTCCTGGGATCCTTGTTCTACTGAAGATTCTGATTCAGTGTGTCTGGGATGGGCTTGAAACTTGCACTTCTAATGAGTTCCAGGTAAAGCTGATACTGCTGGTCTATGGACCACACTTTGAGTAGCGAAGGTACTAGACAAAGATGCCTCAGTTCTCCTTTCTGATTGGATCTTTCTCTGCTGTGCGGCCAGCGGGCTCTGTGCCCTTGCCCCTTGTTAGTTCCGGTTTTGCACAGACCTTGAGGAAGTGAGTGGTATTCTATTTCCTTCCCGTGAAAAGACTAGTAACCTCCTGATTGAGGCTCTAGATGATAGGGGTTCCTCTCCCAAACACTAAATGGACAGATATGTGAACTTTAGGAACATTAGGCATCAAACCTGTAAACACCCACTTTGCTATAGTAGTTTGAGTAGGTGTCCCTGATTCTACATCCCCTATTGTGCAAGCAGTGCACATGTGTATGTATGTGTGTTGTATCCATTTATAATACAATCCATTTTCACATCATAATCATTCTTTCTAAACATTGAAACTGAGCAGTGCTTTTACAGCAAGACGTGTGTGCTTGTATTGAGCACTACTTTACATTCAGTTTATCTGTTTACAGAGTCTATCTCTTACTAGTGTATGAGGACAGGGACTATGCCTTACTCATCCTGGCATCCTCAGAGAGCCTACTAGGGACTCTGCATTGAAGAATGGTAGTTTCCCTTATCAGTTACCATGGTAACCCTCAGAGGTACCACCTCAAATCTCAGTGGCTTAAACTAATTGGCATTTATTTAGTCCATTAGCCTGTGGTTCAGCAGTTTAGGTTGGGCTTTGTAGGTAGTTCACCTGATCCAGACTGGACTTGATGGGTCAGACGGTAGGCTCACCATTGCCAGGTGACAGCTGTTGTTACCGAACCTAACTTGGGTCCACTCACCCACCTGAAGAAAACCAACCTACTGACACCAGGTTGTGGTGAAGGAAAGTGCAGTGTTGGTTGCAGGCACACAGCAAGGAGTGCAGGTGGCTAATGCTCAAAAGACGTGAACTCCTCCATGGCTTTCAGGAAAAGGTTTTTAAAGACAGGGTGAGGGAGAAGGTCATGGGGTGCGTGATCAGCTTGTGTATATTCTTCTGATGGGTTGGTGGTGAGGTAATCAGGAGTCAGCATCATCAACCTTGTGGTTCCAATTGGTCTGAAGTCTAATGCTTGTGGTCAGCATGCAGTTAACTTCTTCCACCTGGTGGGGATTCCAGTATCTGCAAAACAGCTCAAGGATGTGGCTCGGAATATTGTCTATAGTCTGTGAGGAGGAGCTACAGACACTTGACTTTGTTTAATGACTAAACAATTATTTTGTTTTGCTTGACTGTTTTCCTTTGTGTCTGCATTTTCTAATTTCCTCGATTAAATTTGTTCTTTGGAATTCAGGGAAGGCCTAGGACGCTAAAATTTTTCTACAAACAAGAGGCGGGGGGGGGGGGTCTGTTCAGAGAAGGCCCTGTAGGGTCCTGCTTGGTTACAGGGTGACTAGACATTTGTCTTTCATCCACCAGCTGGATAGCCCTTTCATTTCCTCACGGTGGAGGTGGGGGCACAGGAGTGCAAACTGAGACAAGCAAGTGCTTTTCAAGCTCCTGTTCACACATATGTGGTGATACCCCAATGGCTCAAGCAAGTTGCCTTTCCCAGCCAGAGTCCGACAGAGAAAACTACCAAGTGATACCTCAAAGGAGGGCAAAGGATTAGAGCCATTCTTTGCAATTAATCAACCACAGTGGTTTTCCTTTCCTCCTCCATTTTTTAAAAAAAAAGCCAAACACAAAATAAGAATTAATTCAAAAAGATACATACACCCTGCTATTAACAGCAACATTATTTATAATTGCCAAGATACGGAAGCATCCTAAGTGCACATCAATAGTTGAATAGATAATGAAGATGCAGCACACACACACACACACACACACACACACACATATGTAAAGGAATACAACTCACCCATAAGAAAGGATACTTTGCCATTTGTGGTCCTTCATTCACTTTTTTTTTTTTTTTTTGCTTCAAAAACCAGAATTTTATAACTGACATAAGCATTTCCATTATATCAAAAACAACAAAATACCCAGAAATAAACCTAACCAAGGAGGTTACCTATACTCCAAAAACTGAAATGACACAAAGAAATGGAAAGATTTCTTGTGCTCTTGGAGTGGAAAAATCAGCACTATCAAAATGGCCACACCACCCAAAGCAATCCACAGTTCCAACGCAACCCCTATCAAAATACCCACGACATTCCTCACAGAACTAGAACAAACAATTCCAAAGTTCACAAGGAACCACAAAAGACCCCAAAAAGCCAAAGCAATCTTTTGTAGGTCTTTTTTCTTTTTCCTCTTTCTTCTTTTTGTTCTCTTTTCTTATGGTTTGACGACTAGAGAAGGTCCTTTGACATTTGTTGTAAAGCTGGTTTGGTGGTGCTGAGTTCTTTTAGCTTTTGTTTATCTGTGTCGCTTTTGATTTCTCCATCAAGTCTGAACGAGAGCCTTGCTGAATAGAGTATTGGTTGTAAATTTTCCCCTTTCATTACCTTGAATATATCATGCCATTCCCTTCTGGCCTGTAGAGTTTCTGTTTGAAAATCAGCTGATAACCTTATGGGAGTTCTCTTATATGTTATTTGTTGCTTTTCTCTTGATAATTTTAATATTTTCTCCTTATCCTTAATTTTTGTCAGTTTGGTTACTATGTGCCTTGGTGTGTTCCTCTTTGGGTTGATCCTGTGTGGAACTTTCTGCACTTCCTGGACTTGGGTGGCTGTTTCCTTTCCCAAGCTGGGGAAGTTTTCAGTGATTATCTCTCCAAAAATTTTCTCAGGTCCTTTCTCTCTCTCTTCTCTTTCTGGGACCCCTATAATTAGAATATTAGTGCACTTCATGTTGTCCCAGAGTTCTCTTAACCTAGCCTCATTTCTTTTCATTCTTCTTTTTTTTTCTGTTCTGCAGTAGTCATTTCCACTAATCTGTCTTCCAGCTCACTGATCCGTTCTTCTGCCTCATTGAGTCTATTCTTGGTTCCTTCTAGTGTGTAATTCATTTCAGTGATTTTGTTCTTCGACTCTTGGGTATTCTTTGTATCTTCCAACTCTTCGCTGAAGACTTTGCTCTGTGCATCTATACTCCTCTTGAGTTCTCTGAACATTTTTGCCATCATTACTTTAAACTCTTTCTCAGATAAATTGACCTGGGAGATATTCCTCTGCCGCCTCATATCGTCTATCTTTCTATGTGTTTGTGGATTCCTTCCATAGGCTTTGGGATTGTTGTTTTCTTATTTCTAGTATCTGCCCCTGGTGGGTGAGGCTGGACTAAGGCTTATGCAGGTTTCCTGGCAGGAGGAGCCGGTGCCTGCCCACTGCTAGGTGAAGCTTGGTCCTGGACCTCTGGTGGGTAGGGCCATGTCTGTGTCTTGAGGCCTTTGTGGCTTAGGAGGTCTGCTGATGGGTGGGCCTGTGTTCCCACCCTGTACGTTGTTTGGCCTTAGGCTTCCCTACAGGCTGTTGGGTGGGGCTAGGTCTTGGTGCTGATGATCCAATCAAGATGCCAGACTCCAGGAAAGCTCATGTAGCTGAACACTCCCAGAATGTCCGCCACCAGCTTTTAGATCCCCTAGGTGAGCCGCAGCCATCCCCCTCATCCCTAGGAGATCCTCCAAATCCAGCAGGCAAGTCTGGCCCAGGTTCTTATGAAATCACTGCCTCTGCCCTTGGACCTGGCGCACGCGAGTTTCTTTGTACACTTCCCAGGTGAATGGAGTCTCCATTTCCCCCAGCCCCTTGGGGCTTCTGGAGCCAAGCCCTGCTGGCCTTCAAAACCAGGTGTCCTGGGGTCTCCTCCTCCTCCCAATGCCGGCACCCAGGCTGGGGAGCCTGATGTGGGGCTTAGAGCTCTTGCTGCTATGGGAGGGCCTCTGCAACTTAACTATTCTTCAAACTGTGGGTCGCCCACCTAGGGGGTATGGGGCCCAGTTATATCGTGAGCCCACCTCTCCTACCATCCACCTCTCCTACCATCCTGCTGTGGTTCCCTCTTTATGTTTCCAGTTGCAGAAGCTATTTTTCTAGATTCCAGTTTTGGGTTTTTTTTTGATAGTTGTTTAGCATTCAGTTGTGGTTTCATTGTAGTCATGAGTAGAGGCAAGCTTGTGGTCTTACCACTCTGCCATCTTGACCGGTAATCTTTCCTCCTCCATCTTCACGGTATCATCCCCACCACCCAGTCTAAAATCCCTGCAATAGGTGGAAACAGCAGAATGATACTGAAGTCCTTCCTGATTTTAATTCTGAAGCCACTAGTTAGGTCTGCCATAATAGAGGCTTGATCTCAAGTGATTCAGTCAAAGATGTGAAGATCCTGATTTTTACTGGAGTGCAGCCTGGGTTTCATTAGAGTCCATTCTTATGTCAGGTGTATCAGCCACAATCCTCTCCACCTGCTGGTGCCTGATCCTTCCAGGCACTGGGCCAACATTCAGGGAAGCAGACGCCCGTGTGTTTTAATCAGCATCTGTATCTTGATTTGGGGGGGAGGGGTGCTCTTTGAACCATGTTAAGCAAAAACATAAAAATTACCTTAAAAACACCTTGATGAAAAGTCATTTATCAACTTTCTCATCATTGTTCACTCAAATACTGAACATGGGGGTTAGTAGCCTACAGCACTGACTTCACTGAACCCCAAATAAGAAACCTAATAAATGCTTAGTTTAACAAAGTGATCATAAAGAAACCATTGATTATAATAACAAGAAAAACTAAATAACCAATGTCGTTCTCAGTGCCCTCTTACTCTTCTGCAGCAAGGAGATATATTACAAGAAACATATGCACATAATTGAGAGGCAAATCGAATTGCTGAAAAAAAGACACTCAACTGGCAGCAATAAAATTTAGACCAAATATCAGAAAATTATTAAGCCTGGCAGTGACATTGATCAGAACTCTCTTTTCTTATTTGGTTAGTCCTGGGAGGGCCATTGAGTTGCTATTTGGTATAAGCTGGTGAAAAGGTAAACTAATCTCACTAATGGGCAGACAGTACAGAAGCTGTGCTTTCTCTCTTCATTACAAGGAAGGTTTCAGGGGTAGTTGAAGCTTCAGTAAGATGATTGGGCTTAATACATTATTCATTTCCCAGGAAGTTAGAGACTTGTAGAGATACACACCTCAGCTCAGTGGAAAACTGTTCTGCTGGCCGCAAGTAAAAGTGTGAAGGAAGTTGGTCATATTCTCAGACCCTAGCATCAACCCTTTTCTCCAGGAGATACTCCTTTGCAAATCACCACTTGTTTTCCTCCCTATCAAAAAGACCTAAACCCTTGGGCATGTCAATATTGATGATGGATAACAGGTCAAAGCATTCTTTCTCCCAAAGGGAGTAAAGTTACTGAAGAGTTTACAGAAGAAGGTGTATACACCATTTCCACCCCTAAAATGACATCAAAGCAGCTCTCCTTTTACAAGGCAGGACCCGGAAGTTTAGATTTTGTTGGTGAGTACGGATGCCACACCATCCCCAGAGTCTCATTCTCATTATCTCCCAGCTCTGTCTCCTTGACCTTCTAGTGCCCACCTGGCTATGCTCCCTCCTTAGACGTTTAAGCAAACATCAGCCTCATGGGGGTGCCCCTTCCGACCCTACAGTCCCACAGAACTTCTAGGTTCTAGTGGTACCATCTTCTCCTATTCGCTTTCCCAGCTCTCAAGGTGGTAGTTTTACCTGGTGTTTTCTCTAGGTCACTTCGGCATCCCACTTTCAACCTTTTGATGCCTGGGTAACAAGTCTCCGTATTAAAAACCTCTGTTTGAAATGTCTAGCATGGTTCCTGCTTTCCTGAATGGATTCTGACATACTACCTAGAGTTAGAAATGATTTTATGTTCTCTTCCAGTGTTTAAATTTTTATTTCTTTTAAATTTAATTGTTACCTTTGTCAAAGGACATAGTTCAAAGTATCAAGTAGTGCAGTAGGCCCCTGCCCAGTGGCCTGCTTGTTAATGATGAATGAGTTTTTCCTGTAGGTGTGATGATCTAGCCATGGAACTATGGTTAAGACCTTCAAGTGCATGACTGACACCTGCTAGCTATTTGTGGGTACTGGTCTGGGCTCAGAGGTCAAGTAACTTACCTAAGAGCAGTGGTAGTCCTTAGAGAAGGTCTTTAATCTTTCTTATGGAAATACGTCCCAAATATTTACCAAGATGATGATAATATTAATCCATATAGGAAAATTTTGTTGATTCTTTTTACAAGTGTCCAATCCTTTGAAAATTATATATGAATACTGTTAACTGGCTTATTAATAAGTGAGTCAGCTTGAAAACAATTTTAGGAATCTATCCTGTGACTTATTTTTCTAATCATAAAATATTGAGACCCAAAATGTATGTCCATGTAATATCTTTCAGAGACAAAAACAAAATATACTGTTTATGTTTCTTAGATGAAAGAAAATTCAGAATAATTTTAGTGGTAAATAATTTTCAGTGATAAATAATTTTCTGTGATAAATAATTAGATGCTGCCTGAGTTCATAATACTTTAATACATTATTATTTTGCCTAAAACATGTGCAAAAGCAATTTACGATCAGGCAAAAATAGTTACAGAGACAGATGCCATTCTGGGTCACCCTACTCTTTAAATAAAGAATGTGGGTTAATGCTGATTAATTTTAATAAACGCCTTCAGAGATATATATGAGGAGGCATACCAACTGAATCTTGTAAATGGTTTCTTGAGACCAAATTCTTTAAATCCTTCCAAAGCCTGTAGTCATTTTAATACTATCAAATGCTGGTTTAGTATATTTCACTATCATCAGAACTGGGAATGAAATATTTGGGGTGCAACTAATAATACTCAGACCCCGCTCACATTGTTTCATGAGAGTCTACCTTTTATGAAGCGAGTCCCATCTCTATGAATAATTTGTTCCATAACCCAACTCATTCTGTTGGCTAGAACTCGGATATTATTGCATGATCTTGTTGAGAGAAATAGAGTAACATCCCAAACAGCCAAGTAGTTCTTTTATTCATTTTCAATAATAATCTAAAAATGGGACCACAAATGGATTTATGCATGTGGCACTGTTTGAAATAAAAATGATCTCTTTTACAGGGTTCAATTCTTCAAGGAACTGCAGCAGCATTCTTCTCTCTGTGTGTTCTGCTAATGTTTTGTTAAGTTTTAACCACTTATTTGCTCTTATAAAATGTCCAGTGGGGTCTGTCTGCTTGAAAAAGGTTTGTGCTAAAGTTAACATATATCCTACCTGAAGGAATATATAGAGGACAAGGAAAATCAATGCATTAAATTGAATGAATGGAATTATCTCTCTCTTTTTTTTAATTTAAGTACAGTCAGTTACAATGTATCAGTTTCTGGTGTACAGCACAATGTCCCACTCATGCATATACGTACATATATTTGTTTTCATATTCCTTTTTCATTAAAGGTTATTACAAGATATTGAATATAGTTCCCTGTGCTAGATCAAAGTTGGTTTTATTTTTTATTTTTGAATTGTCTTAATGACTAGAATGGATCATGCAGTGATGGAACTGAATTTTACCCCAAAATGCCTATTTCAAACCTTTCTACCTTTTTGACAGTGGATTGTCTTAGTTACAGCTTCCCATCTCTCTTGCATCCTTCATCTCTATCTGGTGCCTTTACTTCTGCCAGAAGCTTGCTCACTTCTGCTCTAGTCTGCATCAAAACCCTTCTCACCACTCTGCATCCCGCATAAGCCATTGTCCTGTTATTCTCCTCCTCTTTCCCACCAAATCATGAAAGAGCCTCCCAGCCCCACCTCCCCTCCCTCATCACCTGCTCACTTAACTCTCTAAGATGGGGCCTTAAGGACAACATTCTGAATAATCTCTACCTCTTGCAGGGGAGAAGGGGAAATGTTAGAAAGTAGCACACAGGCGTCTTCAATCATTTTGATGATGTTCTATTTCTTTAATTACTTTTTTATCTGTGGAATATTTATAATATTTAAAAAATAGCTTCTACCATCACTATTTTACTAAAACTACCATCGATGATCATCTAGTTGCTAAAACAAGTGGCCTCCCTCCTGCTTCAACTTTCTACAATGTTTGACGCTATTGACCAAACTGTCCCCATTCACTAGAACAGTCTACTCTGACTGTTAGCTCCTCCAGGATGACAGTCACCAAGTACTTTCCTTGTTCCAGGCAGGGATCAGCATGCTTTGCATTTGTTGTCTCATTCTGTCCTCACAACTATACAGGTCCTGTTGTAACCCTCCTTGATCTCAGTAACCTGTCTCTGCAGACTTCTGGCAGATATAAACCTGTGTTTCCAACTTCTCCACACTCAGGGGTCTTACACTTAACTGCTTCCTGGTCTGCAACTCCAGGATGTCCACAAAACACCTAAACTTGAGATGGCCCAAACTATCCTTGCTCTGACCCCCAGCAAACCTGCTTCTGTTTCTCCCCCAACTCCAGCTCAGTTAGTGGCCCTCTTTTCCTCCTATCCCCTGTGCACGTAGCCCAGGCATCATCATCTCCTTACGTCTTATCAGTTGTCAAGCCCTGTTCTATCTCCATTATATTTTCCACAATTACTCTTATTTCCCTATTTCCTCAGTGACTTCTCAAATGACTTATTACCTCTCATCTGGGCTATTTTAATAGACCACTGAGGAATTGTCTTGACTTGCATCTCTTCTGGTGTCAAATCACTCTAAGAGGGGAGGGTGTAGCTCAGTGGTAGAGCATATGCTTAGCATGCATGAGGTCCTGGGCTCAATCCCCAGTACCTCCATCAAAACAAGCAAGCAAGCAAACAAACAAACCTAATTACCTCCCCCCCCCAAAAATACCTTTAAAAAGAACTTTTAAAAAGTCACCCTGTTTACCGTTGTCTTATTAATCTGGCTCCATTCTGTTCACACATTTGCATTGGTGCCTCATCCCCCAGACAAAATCTAAATCCCTGAGCCTGATATGTAAGCCCTTATATCTTCAGGCAAAACCCACCATTGTAGCAAAAAACAATGTTCACAAACTCCTGTGCTTTTATTGTTATTCTCTGTGCTTGGGGTGTCTTAACCACTCTTCCCTCACCCTCCTCCCACCATATCTGTGCTGAGGGTGCCTACCTGTCAGTCTCCAGCTTAATGCCCTCCTGCACGAACCCTGCCCCATCCTCCCATCTGGGACAAATCTCTTCCAAATCTGATTCTGAGAATCAGGAATTCCTTGCTTTGTCTCCTTTTGGGACCGTTATCACTACAACCTTGTAGAGCTGTAATATGAGGAACTGTTTTGCCCCTACAGAAACACACCGCTTGAGGGCAGGAACCATGTGTTACGGAGATCTTTCACCTTCGTAGCACCCGGCACGGTGCCTGCACATAAAGAATATTCAGTAAATGCTTGCTGAGAGTGGAAGTTAGTAACTTTGCTGACCAGTGAAACACACCCATGTCATTAACTCCATTTCCTTTTTTTGCTTTAACTTCTTCTAATTTTGCCTACTTCCCTTTGATGCCTCACCAGTAATGTGCACCAGCCCCTCTGCTGAAGCCTCACTTCCAGTACATTTCCCTCCTTTTGTAAGAAATGCCAAGCTATTCAGTTGATGTTTACTTGCCCACACACTTCCTTTTCCAGGAAGGCATTTCTTCAGCACTATTCAGGGAGGTATATTAGTGTGGACTCTTGGTGACAAGTGGCAGAAACTCAGACTAGCTGGAGCCAGAAGAGGGGCTTTAATTGAAGGACCTTACTGTAGCTAGCGGGACCAGAGGAAGAGTTTCGGGAATGTGCTTGGTTCTGGGGATCTCAGAGTTTGAAACTAGGGACACCCTTGCCATAGGGACATTCTTTCCCTCTGGGTCTCTCTCTTGCTTCTGTTACTTTAATCCCAGTTTGTCTTGGCCAGCTTTATTCTAGGCCACCAGAGACTTGAGACAAGTAGAAAGAAAAAAATCCAGGCAGTGGTAAATTCAGATCACCAGTTTCTAAAACTCAGCACGTGATTTTCTGACCCAGTCTCTTTTCCCCTGTCTTGGTAATCCACCTGGCCTGCTAGTTTACTTAAGTCAACCTGAGTTAGCTTTTGTCATTTATAATTAAGGGATACCTAACTAATGCAGGTACATGGTTAGTTAAGTGACTTTGGAACAATTCACATCCAGTGACTTCAAAATGGCATGTCCTCCTCCGCATCATTGAAATATGTCGACAGAAACTGTGGATCCTATTTTAGACCTCCCTCAATTTGGGGGTGATCCTATATGCACGCTCTCAATGTAGGCAGATCTTTCATCTTTAAGAAACTTTCATTTAGGGAGAAATTTAAGATTCCAATTTCTTTCCCCCAAACTCTAAATCCACCGCACTTACCAGGTTCGCAGATTTACAGACTCTCATAATATGCCTTAAAGCTATTCCTTATCTCTTTCCTCATTATCACTCCTTGTTTTGTATAAATTGCTGTTATGTTGAGTTTCTCTCTCCTTTTTATTAAGGCAGTTATCCATTTACCAGTTTTATCTGAATTATCATAGGAAAATTTATTTTCCCTATAAAAATAATTGGCTTTCTTAACTGCAGTTTTATTCAGTAGTGCCGAAATTCATGACAGTTCTCCATAAGGTTCTTCCTGTGGGGAATTAAACTTCTTTTTATTTAAAATATTTTTGGAGCAGTCTAATTTTCTTTACCTTTGGCATTTCCAAATTCTTACTGAATGACCATCCATCCATCTGTTGCTAGCTGCTTCGGAAGTCTCCCATAAGCTATGATGTTATGCAATGCTATGCTAAATTAAAATTTATATATTCTTTGATTTTCTTTTTAGTGGCTATTAGAAAACTTTTATCTTTGAGTAATGGATTGTTGAATATCCAACATGACATCGTTTTGTCTTTCTCTGTTCATATTATCTGTATCAATACACGTCTACATGATCAGATGAAAGGCAATTCTGCATCTGAATTTCTAATGGGCTCCTAAATACATTGTTTGTTGCACACTCAAATATATGTTCAGCATAAAGAAAGACTAGTGATTAAAAAAATGTTACCTATATTCCCATGTTTCAAAATGTTAGTGGAATCTATTGGCAATATCTAAATAATCTGTATTACAGTGACCTGGTTCATCATACAGATACATGAGAGGGTCAGAATTTATGGGGTTTTCCTTTGAAATACCAATTCTGAACAAGGACAACTTAAATTGATTTCCTTGCTCAAAGACCACATTATCTTCTGTGTTTATTTTCTTTTAAAAAACTAATCTCAACTATAATAAATCCACGCATAATAGGATTATCTTAAAGAGAAATGTAATTAAATCAGAAGGGAAAAGGAAATCTGTCTTTCTAGAATGAGAGCATATATATTCTATAATACATTTCCTTCTGGATCAGTGGTCTGTGAAGCCTTGCTCAGATTCAGGGTGATTTCCTGAGTGTCCTGTGAACTAATGCCCCATGGTGGTAATGTCTACACTAGGGCAACATCTGTATCTGATCTCTGGCATAAATTGTCATTCATTCCTTGTTCTTATCAAAAGTGACTTCACATTTCCTTTTATTTCAGTAACATTTATCTGACCGTGTAAATTGGGAGAAGATAGTAAATAACATAGTTGGTTTCATGGATTTTTTTTAAAAAATATGTTTATTGCAGTAAAACATATATAACATAAAATCTACCACTTTAACCATTTTTACATTAACTATGTGGCATTAATTACATTCACAGTGTTGTACTACCATCACTACTATCTGTTTCCAAAATTTTCTTATCACCCTGAACACAAATTCTGTACCAAGTAAGCAATAACTCTCCCATCCTCCCTCTTCTCAGCCCCTGGTAACCTCTAACTTTCTCTCTCTATGAACTTGTCTATTTTAGATACTTCATGTAAGTGGAATCATACAATATCTTCCCTTTTGTGTCTAGCTTATTTTATTTAGCATAATGTTGCCAAGTTTCGTCCATGTGGTAGCATGTATCAGAATTCCCTTTTATGACTGAATAATATTCCATTGTGTGGATATACTACATTTTGCTTATCCATTCATCTGTTAGTGGATAGTTTGGTTCCACATTATGGCTATTGTAAATAATGCTGCAGTGAACACTGGCACACACAAGTATCTACTTGAGTCCTTGTTTTCAATTCTTTTGGGGCATATACTTAGACATTGACTTGTTGGGTCATATGGTAATTTTGTACTTAGCTTTTTGAGGATCCATTACACTAGTAGTTTTTTGCAGTAACTGCACCATTTTACATTTCCACTTGCAGTGCACGAGGGTCCAATTTCTCTGCATCCTTACGAACAAGTTGTTATTTTCTGTTGTTTGTTCATTCGTTTATTCATTTATTAATAACCATCCTAATAAGTCTGAAGTGGTATCTCACTGTGGTTTTGATTTATGTTTCCCTAGTGACTAATGATGTAAAGCATCTTTTCATGTATTTATTGGCCATTCGTATATCTTCTTTGGAGAGATACTCATTCAAGTCCTTTGTCCATTTTTAAATTGGGTTATTTATCTTTTTGATGCTGAGTTGTAGAAGTTCTGTATTTATTTTGGATATTAAACCCTTATCAGATATGTGATTTCCAAATATTTTCTCTCATTCTGTAAGTTGTCTTTTCACTCTCTTGATAATGTCCTTTGATGCAAAAAATGTTTTAATTTTAATTAAGTCCAGTTTATCTATTTTGTTGTTGTCACCTGTGTTCTCCATGATTTCTGATGTCTGAGAAGCCATTCTCAAATCTAAAATCTTGATGATTTGTCCCATGTTTTCTTCTTCTATGAGTTACGTGGTTTTAGTTCTTAAAGTCTTTTGTATTGATTTCTATATATGGTGTAAGGGGTTTCATTAATTTTTTAAACTAATAAAGAGTAGATTTAAAAAGCATTTCTGAAAGAGAACTCAGAGAACTCTTGTGCACTGTTAGTGGGAATGTAAATTGGTACAGCCCATATGCAAAACAGTATGATGGTTCCTGAAAAAATTAAAAATAGAATTAACTACCGTATGATCCAGCAATCCCACTTCTGGGTATATATCTAGAGTAAGTGAAATCACTATGTCAAAGAGGTATCTACACTCCTGTGTTCATTGCAGCATTATTCACATAGCCAAGGCATGGAAACAAGCTAAGTCCATCAACAGATAAATGGATTAAGAAGAGGTGGTGCATCATTCAGCCACAAAAAAAAAAAAAAAAAAGAAGGAAATTCTGCCTTATGGGTGGGCCTTGAGGGCATTATGCTAAGTGAGATAAGCCAAAGAGAGAAAAGCAAGTACTGCATCCTATCTTGTATAGGTGGAATCTAAAAAAGCTGAATTCACAGAAACAGAGTGGAATGATGGTTACCAGGGGATGGGAGGTGAGGAAAATGGAAGGATGTTAGTCAAAGCGTACAAACTTCCAGTGAGAAGACGAATAAGTTCTGGGGATCTAATGTACCATGTGGTGATTATGGTTAACAATGCATAGTTGTAGCCAACTATTATATACTTGAAAGTTGCTAAAAGAGCACAACTTAAATGTTCTCACCACCCAGAAAAACAAATGGTAACTATGTGAGGTAACAGAGATGTTAATTAGCCTTTTTGGTAATCATTTCACAATATACACATGTACCAAGTCATCACATTGTACACCTTAAACTTACACAATGTTGAGTGCCAATTATATCTCAATAAAGCTGGAAAAATGTTTTTGAGAATCCTTTCTATAATCAGGTAAATATCTCCACAGTATATAGATTTTCAAAAATCTGGTTGATTTGTGGTTTCCATCTACAAAATGGGTTCTTGAATACATACTGTATTCATTGACTGTCTTCAAAGGCAAACAAGAAAAATCTCTCCAAACTTTTTCCTCCCCAGCTATCTCCAGGAGATACTTTTAAACACAAAGGATACTTTTAAAAGCCACTCTCATTGTGTCATAGTCTTCTATCACGTGAGCTGTGGCCAGTGTGAATCTTTAAAGTGAGAATTGCTGCTTCTGACTGAGGCATTCAAACATAAGCTGTTATTTTGGAGGAAGAGTGCAAGGAGAGAAAGGCTGGTCTTATGTCACTGTGCAAGCTGTCTGGCTGAGCTGCTTTGGCAAGGTTCCTGCTTCTCATCCCCTAAACTTCATCCTTTGGCTTGTCTGGAAACCAAACATTAGACACTTTTTTCTTTCATTAAAATATTAACAACCCTGAGTAGAGATCAATTTTTAAAATATGACACCATAGAGTTATTAAAATTGTTTTAATAATTAAGTCATTTTCATGGTGTCACTCTAAGAAAAGTTTTTTCTACCTTTTAAAAAGCCAATCGATACGCTCAGGAATTATTGATAATCGTCTGGCAAGGGGAAACTAGATCATGCACCCCAAATCTCTAGCCACCCGATCTCATCTAACCTTCTCTCGGTAAAACCACTGTCATGACCATTTCTGGTTTTGTATTTTGCTTCGCATTCTCAGTAGGAAAGGTGAGGCAGGGTTGGGATGTTTCAGAGAAAGTTTATTAAAGCAATGACTCTTGATCCTGGCTGCACATGGGAGTCACCTAGAGTGTTTAAAAAAAATACATACACACACATATGAGTGTGTGTGTATATATATAACCATTTGATTAATCTGATTAAATATATGTAATCATATATACTGATCGTATATATGTTTGTTGATTTTTTATATATGCACACATATATACACTGGTTTTATATATATGTGTGTGTATATATATGCAAACACAATGCATATTTAGAGATCATATATATGTATGTGTAAATATAAAATCAGCAGATATATAGATAGATACTGAATAGTATCACTCTCGGGTCCTACCCTCAGAGATTCTGATTAAATTCATTTGGGTGGGGCTCAGAGGGGAGGTAATTTTAAAAGCTCCCCAGGTGATGCTTTGTACAGCCAGGGCTGAGAACCATCATGCCAAATAAAAGATAACAAACGGGAATAAATAGTAATAACAAATATAGGTACTGTGAAGCCAGATACCCGGTTTCAGAAACATGGCCAGCTCTTTGAGACGTTCAGTGCCCCCCCTTTAAGTGTGATTTCCTCTAATCCTTCCTCCAGGGGCAATAATGAGTCTCGCATATCCCACGAAGGAGCCCATCCTTCGGTTAGGTCTGGGACAGGAGAGCTAGATTCACCTGCAAACGTCCACTTTCCTATCTGAGGACCTGCTTTTTCCCTAATGGTTGATATTGGAATATTTGCCCCCTTCTATGGAGAACCAGTCAGATCTAACTCTCACTGCATTTTACTTAAAGGAGTCATTGTTCTGTTCTAAGCCATTGTTCTGTTGAGTTGGGTTTTACCATCCTATAAAATTTGACATTGTCAGGACTGAGTATTCCGCTGTAGGAGAATCTCACTAGCATGGTATTCACTGCACTGGTCTCCTTTCCACCTAAATCCTTTCACTTAGACGATCAGATTTTTAAAGCAGTGCTCTTCACCATATGGCTTGAAGCTGACCACCTCCAAGTTTTTTTCACAGGATAGGGGATTCAGTTTATTGTAAAAGGGACAGATTTACCTCCTCAAAGGTTTTCCTGACAGTCCTAGGCAGCTGAAGGCCACAGGGGAACTTGACCCCTCTCTCTACCCTCTGGAAGCCTGTCATAGGGGACTTCATTACAGACCCTCTATGGCTGGAACTTATGTTTTACTGGTCATTTATAAGGATGAGCATTTGCCTTTTCTGATAAAAAAAGTGGAAGTTCTTTGAACCAGTTATAATTAGGTTACCATTGATGTGAAAACCACATGTAATTCAGCATTTTCCCCGTTTATTTCTAGTCGAGGACTCAAAGGCCAAGAGAGGTTAAATTACTTCTCTGGGGTCACAGTGCAAGACCGTAGACGATAACCACCCTTCAGTGGGCATGGCTTTGTGCCAGTCACTCAGCTCCGTGCTTTAAGTAGCATGTCTTCCTGGGGGGTCATGTGATGACTCACGTGGCATCAGATGGGCAGGGAACTGGTAGTTGCTTTATGTCTCAACACCTGCTTTGACTTTTCTCATGGTGCCCCAGCCCTTGGACAGCTGTGGCCACACCCACTCACCAATAACTACTTCAGTCTTTTTCTTTTTTTTTTTCATGACTAATGGACGTTTACTTAAGGATTAGACTACGTATATGTCTGCACACATGCACATTGGCACACACACTTGCGTGTAGGTACCAGTGAGAAAATATTCTGGAAGGACCATGACTGTAAGAATATTCCATGGTAAGAGATGGAAGAAAAATTTAGAGAACCATATGCATCTCTTTCATCTGCCTCTTGCTATGTAACAAGCCAGCCCCAAACTTAGTGGCTTAAAATGAGAAGTGTTTATTAACTCTTAAGGGTTTTAGGTTGACTTGAATCAGCTGTATATCTTTCTGCTTCATATGATATTGAACTGTGTTCAATTGGAGGCTTGATTGGGGCTGAGATATTCAAGACAGCTGAACGACATGGCTAGTAGTTGTTACTGGCTATAGGCTGGGGGCTGGACTAGGGCTGGACAGCGTCCCTTTCCTCCTTTCTTTTCAGTCTTTTTCAGTTTCAGTCTATTTTAGTTTCAGTCCTCTGATTTGAGTCATTCCGGAGAGTCAAAGGGAAACCTCTGATTATAGTTCTTTCAGGTAAAAGCTTAGCCTCTTGAATTTCCTTTCTCTCCTCCTCTCTCAAAACTGGCTTCTGGGTGTTTGGGGGAGGGCAAAAAAATGGGGTCCTTGTATCCACACTGTCTTAGGTTGGGTTTTCCAGAAGTAGACCTTGAGATGAGGATTCTTTAAAGAAATGCTCCCAAGTAGTGCCTGGGTGGGAGTCCTCAGGGGCTTCTAGAGTGCCGCTAACAGAAAAGTCCTTTATCTTGATCTAGGTAGATGTTTCACTGGTGCATTCATCATTAGAAAATGTATCAAGTTGCATGCATATTAGTGCACATTTATGTATGTACACTGCATCTAAAAATTCCAAGAGGTGGGGAGGGATAAATTAGGAATTTGGGATTAACAGATACACATTACTATGTGTAAAATAGATAAACAGGGGGAGAGTATAGCTCAGTGGTAGAGTGTGTGCTTAGCATGCACAAGGTCCTGGGTTCAATCCTCAGTCCCTCCATTAAAAATAAATAAATTTAAATACCTCCCCCCAACAAAAAAATAAGATAAACAACAGGGGCCTAAAATAAGACAAAAAGAAAAAATTCCACCTACATACTTTTTCTGGACATAAATATAGGAACAACCAATTTTTTTGCTACGATGATATGTTTAAAAAATAATAGCTTTATTGACATATAATTCATGTACCATAAAGTTTACTCTTAAATAGTACACTTTAGTGGTTTTCAGTATATTAAGAGAGTTGTTTAACCGTTACCATTATTTAATCACATAACAGTTTCATTACCCCCAAAAGAAACCCTATACCATTGGCAGTCATTCCCCAGTCCCTCCTCCTTGATCCTGGTAGCCACTAACCTACTTTCTATCTCTGTGGATTTGTCTGTTTTTGACATTTCATATAAATAAAGTCATACAACATATGGTCGTTTGTGACAGATCATTTTCACTTAGGAGGTTTTCAAGGTTCATCCATGTTGCAGCTATACCAGTACATCATTTGTTTCTATTGCCAAATAATATTCCATTGTATGGATACACTTTTGTTTATCAACAGCATCAGTTGATGGACATTTGGGTTGTTTCTGTTTTTTGGTTATTGTAAATAATGCTGCTGTGAACATTCGTGCACAGGCTTTTATGTGGACATACGTTCTTAGATCTATTCATATTTAACCAAATAGAAACTTAAACACTTGCGCATTATACAACTGTCTTCCAACGTATCTTTTAGCTCAAAGAAGAAATCAATACAGTAATAGAATATTTAGAACTGCACGGCCATTATATAATATTCACATCGTAGGAAAACTCAGTGTTACATCAAAACTGCACTCAGAGGAAATTTCATAGACATAAATGTTATCACACTGAAAAGAAGACATATAAATGAATTAAGTATCCACCTCAGGAAACTCAAAAAGAACAAGAGGGAACAGCAAAGAGGGGGAGCCGGTGAGAGAACAGGCGGAGGAGGCAGCTGAGTAATGGTGCCACTTCAGGCAGAGGCGGGTGGATGGTAGCTTCAACCTGGTCATGCAGGGGACCTCTCTCATCTTAAGTTATTTCCCAAAGTAGTCCCCACCTGAGGACTTAGGGTGAAGAGACCGGGCTTCCTTCTTCCCTTCACAGCCCCCTCCCTCATCAGTCATTGCCTAAGCTCCACTCCCAGGATGCTTCTAGCTCCAGGTGGCAGGTGATAAAACTGCTCCAGTACCCTGAAGGACACCTCCAAAGAAGAGTTTCAAGCGCAGGCATTAGAGGCAAAAGCACATTGGAAGGCGGGGAGGGGGCTTGTATACAGAGAACCTGTTAAGGGATCCAAGAGGATCTGGGCAGAGCCTCGACAGTGTCCACCTCATGGTGTCTTCTGGCTCCCTTGGTCTTTGTAGCATTGTCCTTTGTCTACATGGACATATTTTACCATGTAGGCCAAGAGAACAGACTGAATTACACAAGTTGCTAGAGGTGGCAACTTGCATAACTGAGGGTGTTACCGGAGTTCAGCTCAGGAAGTAATTCAGGAGCAAGCATAGTAAAGTGAAGGCGAGTTTTTTTAGAGAGACACACATTCCATAGACAGAATGTGGTCCATCTCGGAAGGGAGAGTGACCCCGGGGTACAGGGGAGGTTAGTATTTATGGGCTGGGTAATTTCATAGGCTAACAAATGGGAGGATTATTCCAACTGTTTTGGGGAAGGGGTGGAGGTTCCTAGAACTGGGCTCCTGCCCACTTTTTGGCCTTTTATGGTCAGCCTGGGAACTGTCCTGGTGACTGTGGTTGTGTCATTTAGCAGCTAATGTATTGCAATGAGTGTATAATGAGGCTACTGGAAGTCGAGTCTTCCACCATCTTAGACCTACTTGGTTCTAACCAGTTTATATCATATTGTTGCCAAAAGATCGGTCCCTGTCCCTGACGAGCCGAATAACTCAGAGGCTGGGTCTTGGAGCTTGGAAGAAAAGAGGCAGCTTTGTTGCTTTGCCGGGCAAAGGGGACTCAGATCAGACTGGTGCCTTCAACACTGTGAGCCCACCTTGGGGATGGGGTGGGGTGGTTCTACAGCCAGAGCTCAATCAATAAAGCATCAGTAACATGCAACAATCATTTTCTCATCAGAAGACTTAGAGTGTCGTCATGATGCCTCCAGGCGACCAATTCTATACAGATTAGCTTTTGTCACTTTATCTCTTTATCTTGTAAGTGCCCAAGGTGTGGTCTTCTTGGTATTTAGCATACTTTGTGAGGTTACAGTTCTGTGACCTTCTCCCTGGAGAACAACTCAGAAACTGAGTATGATTATTAGTTTTGATTACTGGAATAAAGCAGAGACAGTAGAATTTATAGCTTTATTTTAACAACAGGCCTGGAGCTGTGAGTAGCAACTGGTCTGTCAGGTCAGTTGACCGTTCTAAGGGCAAGCATAAGAATAAGCAATCTGTTAGCCTAAGTGTGGCCATTTTATTAATCCTCTTTCAATATCCTGTCATTCTTTTAATGGTTGTGTCCTGCCCCCTTCCCTCCTGTCTCAAGGGTACAATTTCCCTGCTTGGCCAGGTCCTGGTGTTGCCGAGCCCAAACTTGTTCTGCTCGCCCCAAGACAGGCCAATAAATCAGGAAACGAGGTGTTGGGGCAAAGAGTAGAGACTTTATTCAGAAAGCCGGCAGACTGAGAGGATGGCAGACTAGTGTCTTGAAGAACCATCCTGCTCTAGTCAGAATGCAGGCTCCTTCTATACAAAAAATAAGGGAGGGGGTGTCGTTGATTGTTATCTTCTTGCTGCAGGCATTCTTTGTTCTTGCAGCCATCCCCGAGGGCTAGGTCATGGTGTCTCTGTAAACCTCCAACAAAACAAAGGTAATTCTCTACGACACTGGGAGTCTTCCATGTGTGACCATGCACTGTATGACCTGGGCACCTACGTGCACACCTGTTCCCTTGGGCTCGCCATGCTTCACGCCAGCACACCTTCCCCTGGTCATGGCTGAAGCAGTTTACCACAGGGTCTTCGCTATGTGATAGCCTTGTTCTTTGCCACTGTGAGTCCCAGAAAGCCCTGTGGCTCTCATCTCAGATACCCTTCTACCTCCCTGTGGGGGCATGGGAGAACTTTCAGGTTTTGTCCACACCTAACTTGGACGCAAAAAAACAACACTGGCTCTCTCTGCCTAACCATGCTCTCGCTTGACTTGAATTGGGCTGTCCCTGAAGCTGGAGTTGGCAAGTGTCCTCTTGGGTCTTAAAATTAAATTCATGAAAATCCCCTTTGGTCTTGTCACTTCCTTTAACTTTCAAATGAGAGAAGCATATTTTCAGAGAAGCTCATCTCCTTCCTCTTTTGCTTCTCTCTTCCCTAGACTCCTTTGTATGAGAAGCAGCAAGTGTTGGGCTTTCCATTTCCTTTGTATCAACCCCCCTTACCTGGCACGGTGGGCCCCGGGGCTTTGGCCAAAGGTGGGTGGGGTGCTTATCTTCACTAGAAGACCCTCTGATCAGAGTCAGCTCCTCCCTTGATGAGTTAAAGCAGGAGAAAAGGGAATTTAGAAATTCTTTTTCTTTGATTAGAGCCTTGCTTCTAAGTATTGCTATGTATTTGAAAATTCTATTTTCCAAGTCAGAGGCTAAACTATAGCTTTTATTTTCTTTGCATTCCTGTTTAACAGCCCTAATTTCCCCTCAAAGGCAGATAGGTGCCTCAGGCTGCCTAGAGAGAGCTGTCTCCAGAAAAGAGTGTAGAGAAAAACATTAATGTTAACTGTTAGAGCAGGGCGATTCTGACCCAATATTCTGACTTACAACTTGAAAGGTGGTAGCCATCTAAATGTCCTCATTGGTTACGGGACAAAGTGCCTGAAGCCAGTCTCTGCTCCTATTAGCAAGTCATCGACACACATGCAATCTTACTTCCTCAATACTCTGTTCAGGGTGTGGCACCCCACATTGTAAAAAGATGTCAGTGATCACGGAAATTAGCATTCCCTGCAGTAGACCACTATTTCTTTCTTTTTTTTTTTTTTTTTTACAATAGACTATAATTTTAGAAAGTGATGAAACCCGTAGTTAGCAGGCTCCTTAGTCACCAGCTCTAATAGCCATTTATGGATTTTTGCTTTTGCCTCAGACTCCAATAGGGCTGTACTTGGTGCTGTTACTGGTCCAGTCTTTATTTAAACTGTTGATCTTATGTTCATCATAATTAATTTTGACTCTTAAAAATTATACAGTGAAATGCTACATATTTCGACTGCTGAGTTTTTTGATCCCCTCCCTTACATTTTGCACCTGGAGCACATCTTCTCTTCCTCCACCCTCTTGTCCTCCAGATCCAGCTCCACAAAGTCTTCTCTCATGACACTAAATGGACTCAAAATTTTCCTTGAATTCATATATCACTTTTCTCTACCATTTTCATGGCCTTACTGCTAATGTTGCCGAGTCCAAACTCATTCTGCTCACCGCATGACAGGCCAATAAATCGGGGGATGAGGTGTTGGGGCAAGGAATAGCGACTTTATTCAGAGAGCCGGCAAACTGAGAGGATGGCAGACTAATGTCTTGGAGAACCACCCTGCTCTAGTCAGAATGCAGGCTCCTTTTATACAAAAAATAAGGAAGGGGGAGGAAAAATAAGGGGGGGGGGTGTGGTTGATGTAATCTTCTTGCTGCAGGCATTCTTTGTTCTTGCAGCCATCCCTGAGGGCTAGGTCATAGTGTCTCTGTAAACCTCCAACAAAACAAAGGCTATTCTCTACTACACTAACTCATCTATATATGTCTTATGACCCATCCGCCCTCTTTCAGTTGTAAGCCACTTGAGGTTGGAACCCTGTTTTGATTTACCTTTGCATCTTTTTAGCATCTACTAAAGTACCTTGTACAGCAAAGGTTTATTTGTGGAACAAAGCACCTTCTGTGTTATAAGGAGGGAAAATGCAGAATACATTTTAGATAAATTTATACCAGGATGATTATAGTTGGTTTTTTTTTTTTTTTCCTTTAAAAAAGCAAGAGTACTTGGATAACTTTTAGGCCATCTTGAAAATTATATTGAACAGCTTCTTTTTGTATGATGCAATAGAAGTGAATTATTACTGTATCACACTCAATTTCTGTCCCCTTAGCATACTATGACTAAAAGTAGTTAGAAAGGTGGTAGAGAAGTACACTGAAGAAAAGAGAGATAAAAACTTTGAATTAAATGTTTGCCTTTCATAGTCTACAAAATGGATAATCCACATGCAGACACCCAGGAGTTGATCGTATAACTTATCTTTAAGCAATTGGATGCAATATTGCCATGGGACATGACATGGTAATTTATTTCTAAAATGTTAGATTCTGTTAGTATTTTCAGATCAAACTTTGTTTTCTTCTTGACATAACTGATTATTGCTTTCATTGGGATTTATTTTAAAGTAATTCTGAGCTGAAAAACTGCAAGGAAAGTAGAAATTGTTCATTTCTCTATTAGGGCAGCTGTGTCTAGAACAGCACAGCAGAAGGCTTTTATTTGCTATTTGATTTCTCTATCTCTTTATTGCTGTAATCATTGTAGCAAGGATTCCAGGTCACACATCAGTCTTTTGAATGAAGATTATTGGACACACAGGTTGAAAACATCCCACCTTCAGCAGTAGTTATTTAGATTTGAGAGTACTGTGAATGAATTGTGCCTTTTTAGATACTTTATTTTTGCTATACAAACAACTCCTTTGTTGCATCTCCCCCACATACATCAGTTAGCTATTGCTGTATAGCAAATGATCCCAAATTTTAGTAGCTTAAAACAACAATCATTTATTATTTCTTATGAATTTATAGATTGGCAGGGAGGTTCTGCTGATCTAGGGCAAGACTAGGGCATAGATAACCTATAAGCTCCATGAGGACAAGGATAACATCTCTCATGTTCATGACTGTATTCCAGTGCCAACCACAATGTCTTCCTGCAAATTACCCCACTTTCTCAATTATTGGCTGAAAACAACAATCAACATTTATCAGCTCACAGTTTCTGTGGGTTAGGTATTGAGGAGCAGCATAGCTGGGTGCTTCTGTTTCGTGGTCTCTCACGAGGTTGCAGTCAAGATACTGGCTGGTGCTGTAGTCATTCACCATCTTGACAGAGGCAAGAGGGTCCACTTCTGATGTGACTCCTTCATTTGACGGGCAAGTAGATGTTAGTCGTTGGCAGAAGTTCTCAGTTCTTTGCTATATGGCCATGTGTTGAAGTACAGAACATGGGAGGAAAAAGAACTTTGCAGCTATAAGAATAGGGGGTCCTGTTGGGAACATTTCATTTTAAGGTGGCTGTGGGACAACTTCAGAGATTTCCAAGGGCATTTGGATGTGTCAGTCTGGTGACCAGAGGAAAAGATGGGATGGAAATAAAGGCTTAGCACTCATTGGTACACAGGCAGGAATTCAGGAACTGAAACCATGGAGTGAATGGGAGGACTGAATGGGAAAGCCTCTCAGGAGGTAGTTTTGGAAGAGGCAGGGAAGATGCTGGCATCATGGGAGAACCCACAGCCTCAATTTGATAAGGTTGTCAAGGAGACATTGTTCCTGGAGGATGGTCACGTTTCTGTCATGGGAAGCAGTCCCAGAGAACAGAGAGATATTGGCTACCAAGGAGACTTGGGGAGCTAGGTGTATTGGAGGAGGAGGAATGACAGCCTGAGAAGACTTCTGAGGAAGACAGAGAAGAGGGGCATGGATAGAAATGTCCAAAGGGTATAGAACTTGGGTTAACTGTTCTTCTGTGTTGTCCCTTATTAGGATATGAGAGTTGGCTTACTCTATGAGTTGGCTCTGTGGCAGGTGGCTGGCATGGGTTTTTAGGACACACTGAAACAAGCTGGAAATGGAAGACACTGAAGACAGAAATTGATTTTCAACATGGTTGAGTGGCAGCCAATGCCATTGTCAGGCATGGTTGGTGTCACACCTGACAAGGGCGGTGTCTACCCCTTACCAGATTCTTTACCTGACCCTAGATCCCCATACCTGAAGCCAGGGACACTATATGAGAAGCCTCCATAACACCTGAACTCTTCCCACCCCACCTTGCTTCCAGCATCTTTATGCCTTGACTCTTGTTACCAGCTTGCTGAAATCCATCCCCAGGCCTTGTTTTGCCTTGGAATCCCTGCCCAGATGGTTGGGTCTAGGACTCTCCCTTGAAGACTCTCAACCTTTGGTGGAATTAATAACGTTGATGGTTTGGAGGCCTGAATTATCTCCTGGTAAAAGCAGATTGCTTATAGCTGGAACTGGGGTGAGGAGCTGTAGGTGCAATAACACAGCCTGGAGAGACCAAGCACAAGAGCCAAATCCAGAGGACAAGAGAAAAGCTAGAGACCAGGGTCCATGAACTTGGTTCTGCAGATCTAAGATCACAGTGAGAAGAGACCAGAAAGAGTAATTAATAATAACGGTACTCAACATTTTTGAGGGCTTACCCCATGCCAGATGCTGGGCTAAGCTGCCCTACAGATCCTGTTTCATTGCCACAGGAATGTTATGAGGTAGGTCCTATAATCATCCTCACCTACTAGAAAAGACACTGAGGCTTAGGGAGTTAAAGGAATTGGCAAGCAGTGGAACCGGATTTAAACCAGTGCGTTCTCACTCAGAGCTTGCATCCCTTCTGTGATGCTCTCCTGAGCTGTCGCTCACTTTACTTTTGGCATCTGGTGGGGTCTTCCCACCAGTGGCTCTGATGAAGGTCTTGGTGTCTGTGACAGGCTTCATGACATCCATTCTGTTTCCTTGCCCTGGTTTATGGCTCCAAATAGAATTTCCAGGAAAAGCCAGCCTGCAGGGGTGGTTCTGGGAAGGTGCATCTATTAAGAAGATATTGGGCTTTAATAAGCGCAGAAACCCAACCGTAATTCACATTTTATTATGAGGGTGCAGGAGATTTAGGGAAGCCCAAAGATAGGCGTGTGGCTGAGATTCAGGAACCAAGGGGAACAGCCCTTGAAAACTACCAGGGTAGTCTCTGTGAATCTCACCTCTGTATTTCAGGCTTTCTGTATGTCTGTCTGTCTCTTCCTTTGTCTATCTGTTTACCTATATCTCCAGACAGATTTTTTTTTCAGCCTCTCTAGATGTGTAATGGGAACCATGACCCTGAGCCCGATAGTTCTGGAACTTTACATCCATCTTCAATCCCCAGACTAGCATCATTAGCTTCACCTGGGAAATCCCTAGAAATGTGAAATCTCAGGCCCCACCCCAGACCTACAGAATCAGAAACTCTGGGGTGGGGCCCACCGTCTGGTTGAACAAGCCCTCCAGGTGATGCTAATACCTAGTTTGAGACCCACTGGCGCCTCCCCTCCAGCTGCAGCCAGTTGGGAGACCCACCAGTTGGCACTCCCAGGGTGAACGTACGTGTTCAGCCAAGGGTTACAGGCCCAGCTTGAGTCTGGGGTCCACCTCTGCACGGATTAGCTGCAGCCTGAGAGCTGGGTCAGGCTGTAACTTTACTCATCCCACTGCAAAATGCCTGGACAGGCGTGCAGATGGGAGCGGTTTCAGAAAACAAGAGGTTTAGGAAAGAAGTGTGGGTGTAGGAAGAACGCTGCATGGCGGAAACGAGAGAAATGATCAGATCTCCGTCCTGAGAACCTGAGAGGCGTTACTTGGCTGGTCAAAGCCTTGATGGGAGTGGTCAGGGGTGGAGGTGCTGATGAGACCCAGGGGTGGCCGCTGGAACCAGGGTCCTTGCCTCCCCAGGGATGGGATGGACCAGGGTCGTGGTACAGTGAGTAAACCTCACACTGACTCGTTTCTTGTCACCTGGTGTCCCTCTTCCCTGAGCCTTCCCCGCCCAGTGTATCGTCTGCTTTTGGTCCCGTAGGCTGTATTAGTTGCAGCAGCAGTTCTCAAAGTCAGGTCCCTGGGCTCTCTCAGGCATTTCCCAGGTCCAGCTATTTCCATAATAATATTAAGGTTTTATCTGTCCTTTTCACTGTACTGCCATTTGCTCTGAGGGAAAAATTGCTGATGCCTCGGCACAAATCAAGGCCATAATCCCCAAATTCTAGTAGTAATTATACTTTTTCACTGCCAGGCCCTTGAGATATATATATATATATAGATATATCTATATATATATATATATATGTTTTGTTTTTCAATGATGAGAAATTTTAATGGTACAAACATGTTGGAAAAATGAATTTAACCCTACAAATTCGGCACCAACAAGATATTCTGTGCCCAGGATTTTACTGAAGGGAAAAGAAGGTCCACAAAAAATGTGTCCATACATGTCTAGAGCAGCTTTTACAGTTCACGTCTATGACTGGTGTGTAACAGTTACCAACACTGTCTTGAGAAACGAGGCCTGATGAATACTCAAAGTAAGTGAAAGATTTCCCCTCACTTACCACATTGCTTTCACCACTAAGAAGACACAACCCAAGCATTTGCTGAATATAGGAAAAGGTCATTTCATGGTGTGATCTAAGAATTCCAGTATATTTTAGACGAGAGAAGTTGACCATGGGGGAGCTGACTGTTGTGCACAGAATGTGAAATTGGAGAAACTCTGATTAAAGGAGGGGCTTGCCCTGCTTCTACTGGCTTCAGTGCAGCTCAGGTGTTGATCCTTTGAAGTGAATGCCTGAGTGGAGGGAGGGAACAGCAAGTCCTTGTTACCCAGGCCCAGCCCTGGGAAAAGGATTCACAGGGCTTGGCGCTTGGTCCCTTCAATGGTTTGAATTGAAATAAATATATTTTAAAAGGCCAGTTTTACTTAAGAATGTCCCTGATAAAGAAATATAAACGTTCTTCATTCATTCCACTCATTCATTCATAAATTCATTAATCAGATACAATTAATGTAATCAAACCTCAACCCTTGAGTGCATATCTTTTTAACGCCCTGGGGGACAAAATGGAAAGGGTGCATAAAGCACTTTTGCACATGCTGAGGCGTGGTGGTGGTCTCAAGTCAAAGCGCTCAGGCAATTGTTTAAGAGCTGTGAGATAAATTAGCCACTTTTTCGTAGAAAACCGTCTTTCCTGGAAAGAGTGACTGATAGACAAGCTATAGTGGTTGGCAGACATTTCCTTAAAAAGGAAGTAAGAAAGCCTGTCACTTCAAGGAAAACAACTGACAGTACTTGTTGCCAGTGATAGCGTTAGCGCTTTCAAGTGAAAATTATAATTGTGGAAGAGGTGTATCCACCACCATGAGCTTGACAGCTTCCCAATACTTAAAAACTTTTTTTGATGAGCTCTATGGTGAATTTAACTAGTCTGATTTTTTCACATTTTGCAATGATGTGTCAGCATTTGGTAGACCTGGATGACTCAGTGAACCAGTATTGTCAAAAGGACCAATTCATGATGCAAAATCATGTGTGGGTAAGAGAACCATTCAAAGTGATAGACCAGTGGATTTTCACGTAAGTGGTTTCAGATCCACATTACAACTAACTTTTAAGAAATACCACTTGTCGAGTTTTAGTATAATATCAAAAAGGAATACCCACAGTTGTCTCCAATGGCTATTAAAATATTCCTCTCTTTTCCTACATCTCTGTGTGAAGCTGAGTTTTCTTCATATACGTCAACCAAAACAACAAATCGAAACGTATTGAATGATCAAGTATGAGACTCCAGCTGTCTTCGATTAAACCAGACACTAAAGAGATTTTCACAAACGTAAACCAGGGCCTATTCTCACCAATTTGTCTTTGGTTTGTTTTGGGAAATACAGCTATCCTCTTTCATAAAGATTTATTTATGTTAACATGTAATGGGGTTGTTACTGTTGTTTTTTAACGAATGAAAAAATAAAAATGCCTCAGTTTTAATTTCTAATGTGGTAAATATTGATAACTAGAACCCATATAAAGTTTTTCAAGATCCTCAACAATTTTCAAGATTGTCAAATGGTCTGAAGACCAAACAGTTTGAGAACTGCTTAGTTGGAGTACAGCTCCGCTGTCATACCTGGGAGACACATACAGAAAAAGGGATGGCAGAGTGGTGCAAACAAGAGAGATATTTCTCTCTTCTTAAGTAACAGTACAGAGGTCAGTAGGGAGAGGGTCCAGGGAAGTGGTGGCTCTGTTCCATGGGTCATCCAAGGTCACCGATTCCTTCTCTCTTGTTGCTCCAATATCCTCTAATCTGGGGTCTATGGATAGAGTTTAGGATGTCTAAGAACTTGAGTAAGAAAATCTCTAACAGAAATGTAGTATTTCCTTCAATTATAGGCAAAAACCCATAGTAATGTTAGCAAGGCTAGTGACTTGGCCACAAATAGATGGCGCAGGTATTGTCAGCTCACATTATAGTCACTGCAGTCATCTCAAACTACCATTTATACTCATCACTTTACAGCCATGTTTGTCATTAGACCCCCTTGTTAAATCCTGTGTGTAATATGTCAATATAGGAATACATGGAGTATGTGGCATATATTTATCTCAAAATATTTTGTAACTGTATTTCATTGTGATTGGTTTCCTTCAGAATTCTTATGATTTCAGCATGACGGGTTTCCTCTATAAGCCTTTGTCTCTTTCTGTATTTAAAGCATGCCAAATCAGCCCATGACGCAGAAGGAAAAGGGGTCCTGTCCTTGGGTCACAGTCGAGGAAGGAAAGAGAAAGTCCTTGTGCTGAAATGCCCCAAGGCTCTCTGCTCGCGTGCTGCTGGTGGGAATTCAGTCCAGGGGCCGCAACTAGCTGGGAAATGCAGTTGCAAGACGGAAAGCCATGTGTCTTGCTAAAACCTGAGGATGGGCTGGGGTTCTATTACTAAGGGAAAATTGAACAGTGGGGCTAGGGACAATTCATGGTCTCCGTCCAGAGTCCTCTGGGGCTTAATTTCTTCTCTGTTGACTATCCTCACTATCTTTCTGCCCCCCCTCATCAGTCCCCTAGAGACTGTTCTTCCTTCCCAGTGATGAGGAGGTTTATTCTCTGATTGTCCACCCCAACCATCTTCTTTTGAATGTTTACACAGAACAGCGATCTGAAGTCGGTGTCAAAAAAATGAAGTTTTGCCATTTGCAACAATATGGTTGGAACTGGACAGTATTACGCTTACTGAAATAATTCAGGTAGAGAAAGACACTGTGTTTCCTTATAAGTGGAATCTAAACAATAAAACAAATGAACAAATATAGCAAAACAGAAATAGACTGACAGGTACCGAGAACAAACTAGTGGTTACCAGTGGGGAGAGGAGTGGGAGAGGGGCAAGAGAGAGGAAGGGGATTAAGAGATACGGACTGCTAGGTATGAAATAAATAAGATACACGGATGTAATGTTCAGCACAAGGAATATAGCCAATATTTTAATACTTTATATGTGGTATAGTCTGTGAAAATATCTAATCACTATGTTGTACACCTGAAACTAATATAATATTGTAAGTCATCTGTATTTCAATTTTTAAAAACTTACTCACAAAATAAATCTGAATATATATGTGTACAGACAAAGATAGATACACACACATATGTATATATAGTCTTTAAAACATAAATGGATGGTCAGGGTTGATCAGAATCAGTGCAGTATCTATAGTAAATGTCTCAAACCATGTTAATCATGTGTTAAAACACATTTCCACTTAAAAAATATGCCAAAATTAACAAGCTGATATGTCAAAGTTAAAAAGGCTGTCAACATGATCTCAAAGTATCCTCCCCAAATAAATATTTATTAATCACAAAGTGAAAATATAGTAACTTTTCAGTGGGGAAATCTGGTAAACAACACCTTGATCAAGTTTAATATCACTAGTGATGATACGTATTGATTGACGTGTTTCGCTTGACACAAAACGCTAGGAAGGCACGTCATCTCTGTGGTGTTCTGCCCCAAACCCACAACTGTGAGGGAATGATGACAAACTATCCAGCAAGTCTAATTTGAGGGACATTCTACAAGAGAACTGAGGAACATTCACAGATTGGAGGAGACAAAGGAGAGAGAAAAACTAAATGCAAGAAGGGATCCTGCAACAGGAAATATGGCAATAATAGGAAAGCTGACAAAATTCCAGTATGGTCTGTGGCTTTATAGTATTGTAACAACATTAGCTTCCTGTGTTCATGAATGGTACTGTGCTTAAGTAGGATGGGAATGTTAGCGGGTAAAGGGTATATGGGAACTTTCTGTACTGTTTTTTTGCAAGTTGTCTATTAGTTTAAAGTTATGACAAAAACGAAAATTTGAAAAAAAGGCAGGCAGGTGCAGAGATGGGGCTGGCCTGGGTGGTAGCACCTTGCTAGGGTTTTTACTACTGACTAAGGGTCAAGGACTAGTGTATCTCCCTCACATTCAAAGCTGAAAAGCAACTCCAGCCAGGCTGTCTCTAGTGTCTGGGTCAGACGTCCCCTGCTGTTGAAGACCAGGCAGAGAACAGTAGAACACGTTGGCTTGAAGGCCAAGCTTTGGCATCAGAGATCTGGGTTTCAACTCAGCCCTTTCTCTTAACAACTGTGCACATTTCAGAAGGTACCTACCCTCTCTGAACCTCAATCTTCTCATCTTTAAAATAGGGGAATATCATACTTACCATACAGAGCTGTTGGGGTGTGTTTAAAGAGATAACATCTCTGAAGTTAACCACTGTTCACTGAATAATGATTATTATTGCACGATAAAGAGAAATCTGGGTAGAGTCTTACGACCACTTAAGCTTAAGGGAAGCAACCACACAAGTATTTATAAGTGCTTCAGAGATACCACATAAGCTCCAAGTCTAGTTACCGTTAGTGATGTTATGGTCACTGTAGTGCTATGGGCTTCAACTAAACTTACAGCACTGCTGGGGGATCTAATTTAATCGAGATGCACTCTAATTTAGATTACACTTTGTTTTTCTAATTTAATTCCTCACGCCTTATATTTTCACATGGTTGTTAGTGTATAAATTATTAATTTAGTCACTTTGTTTGATTATATTTTTTCTGGCATCGCTCATCAGTGCTAACATGTTTAAATATGGGTCTCAGTGGTTGCTGAAAGCAAAGTTATGTAGGAGGGAAATACCACCATTGACCCAAATCTAATAAAAACACTGCTTTTACATCATTTCATGACACAAAGCTGGACTTTGTGTCTCACCAGGTCTGCCTAATAGTCTTAGTACTGTCAGCATTCAATCTCTTTGGGGAGACCAGTCTAGGGGAGTCTGGGGTCCCCTCAGATGTTGCCATTTTCCAGTGCTCCACACCTTTTCCTGTGCCCATCTGGACCAGTGCTACCCAGTGTGGTCTGTGGACTGGTCTGTCTGTGCAAACTCTCACTGGTACGGGGCAGAAATTGAGAGTAAGCGTTCAGAGACTCTGACAGCAATTTGATGGAGTTATGTTTGTTTAATAAAATTAGAAAATGGGCTTATGTTTTGTATTCTTTGCTTTTTCATTTCATTTTTCCCAGGATTTATCATTATTGTATGTGATGAAAGTGTCAGCCTGTGGCAAATTGGAAAAAGGAAACACAAAACCTGGTCCTTCTACACATATAAAGAAGTAACAATCTAAATCACAAGGTATATCTGGCAAAAGACAGTCCCACTGTGTAATTGAAAGTGATACAGAGATTCCTCAAAAGACTAGGAAGAGACTTACTGAATGACCCAGGAATCCCACTCCTGGGCTTATATCCAGAAGGAACCCTACTTCAGGATGACACCTGCACCCCAATGTTCATAGCAGCACTATTTACAATAGCCAAGACATGGAGACAGCCTAAATGTCCATCAACAGGTGACTGGATAAAGAAGAAGTGGTATATTTATACAATGGAATACTACTCAGCCAGAAAAACTGACAACATAACTCCATTTGCAGCAATATGGATGTTCCTGGAGAATGTCATTCTAAGTGAAGTAAGCCAGAAAGAGAAAGAAAAATACCATATGAGATTGCTTATATGTGCAATCTAAAAACAAAAACAAAAACAAACAAACAAAGCATAAACACAAAACAGAAACAGACTCATAGACATAGGATACAAACTTGTGGTTGCCAAGGGGGTGGAGGGTGGGAAGGGATAGACGGGATTTCAGAATTGTAGAATAGATAAACAAGATTATACTGTATAGCACAGGGAAATATATACAAGATCTTGTGGTAGCTCACAGAGAAAAAAATATGACAGTGAATATATATATATATATGTTCATGTATAACTGATAAATTGTGCTAAACACTGGAATTTGACACAACATTGTGAAATGATTATAAATCAATAAAAAATGTTAAAAAAAAGTGATCAGTAAAAAGGAAGGCATTCTCCTCTAACTCCCTCCAATTTCATAAATACAACTCGAGCTAAGGATACTGCCTGGGAGCATCTGTGTACAGATTAGGAACATTTGTCTGTGTGAGATTTCCTGTTGCTCATGAACACACCTAAGGCTTGGGGTGGGGTGAGGGGCCATTTCTGCCTGGGAAACATGTCATAGTGTATATCCTAAACCAATACAGTAGTAACTACCACAGTTGTCTCCTGACTGGCCCCCTGTTTCCACTCTGGCCAATAGTTTCTCCTCCACACTGTTGCCAGGATAACAATCTTAGTAAAATGCAGTTTTATCTGTTACCCTGATGCTTAAAAATCCGTGAGGGACTTTCCATTATCCACAGGCTGACTTTCACACTCTTGAGCCTCCTGTACCAGATCCTCCACGACGTTGTCCTGGTTTATTTCTCCAGCCCATTTATTTTAGGAAGATTATCCCTCCTTGTCCACCTCCCACCCCTCCTGTCTTTGAAGGACTTTCTCAAGTGTCACTTAATCTGTGAAGCCTTTTCCAAACACCCCCTCCAGGCCTCTGTAAAACTGACCCCTCCCGCTTTTATGCTGCCTACTGGTTTCCAGAACTGCATCAGACTTCCCTAGTGAGGGTTTGGAAATCAGACCCCAAGATCTTGCTATTCAGTTCGTAAATCAAGAGTTGGCTGTTGGGTGATTCTTCTTGGTGCTATTTGTAGGGGAGGCACAGTGGATGCTGAACTCTATGAAGTTCTGGAAGACACTGGAGGGGTGTCCAGGGCAGATCCCCAAGCATGGGCTCCTCTAAGTGGTGCCCGGGGAGTGTGTGAGGATGCCCCCCTTTCCTGCCTCAGCTGCTCCCTGGCCCGGGGTGCTGCTTAAGGAAGGCAGTTACCTAGTTGGGTAACTAGATTATGATTTAGTTTACTAAACTATCCATTCAGCTATTTACTGAATGACATTCTAAAACACCCAGTGGGTGAAGACTAGTATTTACTTTTATAACACACTCCGATTAATTAACTTTAGTGCATCCTCTTCTCAGGTTCAGAAGCTGTGCATGAAGTTTCATGCAATTCAAATAAATGCAGTGTCATGTTTGTAAAGAGGTAAAGGCCTATCTCAACTCTACTTATTCTACAGCAGTAGAGTAGGCATTTGGTTAAACACTGTCTGATACAAGGAAACAATCCCCACTGTGGGCAATATTTGCATTTAACAAACCATTACTTGTTCAAAACCCAATCAATGCATGCCTTCATTACAATAACTTGGTTTACCATTGATGCCAAAACATGTTAAGTGTGTTCAGATTGAGTTAGGTTTATATACCACTCAGATCACAGAATTTTTCAGTTGAATCTTAGTTGGACATTGGCAACCATCTGGTCCAATCCTTTCGTTTAAAAATTTTAATTAAAAAAATTAAAAAAAAATTTTTTAGTGAAAAAGTTGGGTGCAATAGAGGTGAAGTGGCTTGTCTGAAGTCACACATCTATTTATTGGCTGAGCTAGACCCAGAACCCAGATTATAATTGTATTTCTTGAATAAACATTAGGATATATGGCTTGACAAAGGCATCTTCTGATTTGTAAATTTATCGATAAGAAGAGTCTGAGGTATCATATCTGTAACACATCAAACAAAGAAACTTCACTGATGAAAGAATGAAGTTGAGTCTGTGGTGGTCTGTATAGTTTATCTTTCCCATGGACCAACAGCACAGAAGGAGGACATCCATGACCTCAGGGCTGGTGTTTTCTTGTCTTTTCTTTGATGTGAATCCTGGTTCTGCTCAGCTGCCTCTTATCAGCAGCTCTTCTCTGCCAGCAAGCTAGTCTGACACAGACCAAGCCAAGTTATCAAACTACCCCTGGGTGTTTGAGTTGTTTGCCCTTGCATAGAGGTCGAAGAGTTTGGGAGAAGAAAACACAAAGGGTGGAAAGGCATGAATCTATAGCAGGAAGAGCCAGCTGCCCACATATGTTTATGTTTCTGTTTTCATTGTGTGGAGTCATGGTGGGATACTGGCCATTCAGCCATGACCTACATTTCCTAGTCCTAACCCCCAACCCCCACCAGCCCTAGCTTTACATCTCAAGGTGGCCACCTTACTAGTCTCCACCAATGGCAAGTGAGTGAAAGTGTTGTGTTCAGGCCAGTGCTTTCCTTTAAGACAGCTGGGTGCCCTTGGAGCTGTCAAAGCAAAGCCAAAGGTGGAAGGAACCCAGGTCCCTAAAGCACCACGTGGAGTAGATCTGCCTGCCAACAAGAAAAAACTCTCAGACTCCTCCATGAATGAAAAATAAACTTCAAATGTTTGAGTCACTATTCATTTTGTGTTTGTTACAGCAGCCAACACTCCCCTAAATAACATAGAGCCTCCAGTTCCTAAGAGTTTTGTTTCCACTTTGAAGTTAAGACGTTCCCCGAAAAATTAGTTACATGTATTTTTACAAAATATTTAATTTAATTGAGCACTCCAAGTGTTCAGAGAGGTCTTGATTTTCCCCGAGAGATTAATAAAGCAAAATGGATTGAGACAGTTGATGAAGGATCTAATAAACAAATTACTTACTTGTCTAAATTTTGCTGATATCATGCTGTTCACTTCCAAATAAGTTCACTTTTAATATCCTTACAGATGTGAAGAATGTTGCTCTTTGAATATAGACTGTAATTTTTACATGTTATGCTCATTTTACTGTTGTATTTATTTATACTTCACCTCTTTCCTGAAGAGTTTGCAGTGACATAAAAAGTGACTTAGCAGCAAGGTTAATAAAATAGAAAAGCAGGCTATAGAAAAAAGGACACGGAAAATATGCTAACTGCAAACCGTTCATGTGGTCGCTATGACTGAGTTTCGACCTTAAGTCTAAGTGTCTTGGCAGGCTGGGTGAGAGGGAAGCATGCTAAATTACAGATCAGCCATCAGAAAGGAGAGGGTGTACCCATCTCTCAGGGGTGGCAAGGCTTTGTCTGGGACCCATGTCTCAAAGAAATGGATGGTCCTCAGTGTTTTCATCTCCAGGGAGCCAGACCTACCAGGAGTGAACTCATAATGGAATTTTTAAAACTCTCCTTAGTTTTGTGGAATGAATTCTTGATGATACTGAAAAGGGAAGAAACCACTAGGCTAAGTCACGACGAAAAGCCCTTTGCTTTTTTTAATTTTCCACACCCCTTAACCCTTGGGGACCTAGGGGTGGCTTGCAGATGATGACCTCAGATATGTTCTGGTCTGGTTCTAAAAGCATTTTGAACAAATTATGCCACTAGTCAAAGTGAATTGGTATTGGAAGGTGACTTCTATCTTCCTTGGGAGGGAATTTGGTTTTCTCAATATATGAACTTCGGAGTTCTCAAAAGTTGAGAGTTCTTAGGTTGGGATTTCTAAGGAAGTACCACTATATTGTAGCACAAGCCACCTTAATTAGACGTTCTCAGAGACTGGTCTTTCTTGACTTGGATTTCATGCACTCGAAGAATGTTGCAGCTGGAGACTGTCTCATTAGCCAATGTTTTTTAGGTAAGAAGACTGAGGCCCAGACTGGGCACAAGACCAGACAGCGGTCCCAGAGATAATGAAGAGAGCTTATTTCTCTTATGTAACGGATGCCTCTTTTTAAAAAATAGTTGATTTACAATGTTGTGTTAGTTTCTGGTATACAGCAAAGTGACTCAGTTATACGTATTTATGTATATATATGTGTGTGTATATATATATTTCTTTTTCATATTCTTTTCCATTATGGTTTGTTACAGAATATTGAATATAGTTCCCTGTACTGTAGAGTAGGACCATGTTGTTTAACTATTTTATATACAGTAGTTTGTATTGGCTAATCTTTTAAATACTAGTACAGTGCTATCCAGTTTACTGTAATAAGCTTTTATTAAATATCAATGAGAGAAAAGACTAGACAACCTCTCAAATATTTCTGAGCTCCTTAGAATTTTTGCTTATTTCTGTATTATATTACATCCTGGTTGTCTCCATAAAATATAGATAGGCAATGCAAAAGAGATCAAAGTGAAAATATTGAAGTAAAATGAAATTGAAATATTAATCTCTGATAGAATGATGTTCTATTCCAAATGGGTGATCCAGTATATTGTCCTTCCTGCTCCCTGAAGATTTCAAAGCACTTAACATTGCCTTAAAACTCATTAAGCTGGGTGCTGAATCAGACATCGGATATTATAACTTTATTCTTATTATTTATTTAATACCATCAAAGGAGTTGATTCTCAGTGGGAATTGATAGCTCTAAAGGGATGAAATCTTTTCTTCAATATTCTAGAAGGAAAAATACCATTCAGCCAATACTTCTGTTTCAAAGATAATCAATGATGATCCAGGAAAATATTAGGAAGTCACTCATAAACATTTTCCCAAATGAATCAGACAATTTCAAAACATCTTTGTAAGTTTACATTGGTTTGATCTGGTATGTGCTGCCTTATAGGAATAAAGGTGTTTGGTGAGAAAGTTAAGAAAAGAAGATGAAATTCATTTATTCTTTCTTACCAAGTAAAATTTAGAATTTCTTTATCTTTAAGGTAACTCATTGTACTGCAAATTCTTTCTTGCTTTAAAATAGGAATGCTCTATTTTTTTTTTTTAAAAAGTGAATGGTGCTTTGTGTTGGCCATTGCTTTTGGAAATATATTTTTATTATTATGCAGTTTATGTAGTCATTTTTGACTTTTTAAAATGTTTAAGTGGCAACTTGTTTTCTTTGATTTTGTTTTTTTCTTGCCAGAATTTGGCTAATTTAATTAAAAGCATGAATCCATTAGAACATAAGAAAAAGAAATACTAAGTGCATAGTCTATTTGGCCTTGGCTGCCTTTCAATATGAGTGATTAACCATCAATTACAGACCTGTTATGCAGTATAATAACATTCCATATTCAATATCAAACTTTCAATCGTCTCTAAAATGACAGAGGCAGATGTCATAGATGCAATTTTGAGAAATGGTAAACCACACTGGTAAAAGCTACAGTGAGCTTTTTAGGTGTATAAGACAGACCCAGATCATTTAAGTTTTTTTTTTTTTTGATTATATAATATCATTTAATTTAAAAAAGTAGGGTAAACAGGAAAGTAGCACAAAAATATAGTGTTGCTGTGGAAGGCTGGTGCTTGCTGCTAAGATGCTGAAGCCAGAGGAGGTTGTGGATTCCAGGAACAGTATTCTTTACAGGAGGGAGAGAGTGGCCTGAAGGGCAGACAACCAGGAGAACCTCTCGTCTGAGACCCCCTTGCAGCAGGGCTCTGTACAACTGGTGACACACCCCAAACACCAATGTGAGGGGGGATATGATAAACTCCTGCTTCTCCCAACAGAGTCTGTCCAATGAGGGTGAGCCTGGGCCACGTGTGTGTGTGTGTATGTTAAGTGCCAGGAAGAGTACCCAAAGGCTTCTCATCACCCCAGACCTCCCTGTGCTGTGAAGCACTGGACTGGCCTGGAGTCCTGGTTTCCTCTGGAATGCTGTCACCTTCCTACTGCCAACCCAAGGTGGCAGTGCCTTTTGGCCCCATTATATGATACTCTCTCCCAAGACCTAATTTACTAGTTTGGCTAAAAAAAATCCCTCAGCCAGGTCCTCTTCTTCTGATCAATGGGTTTCCCCCTATTCTCCTAACAGAGGTCTTTGGGGTCTTCATTTTCTCCGCCGGCTGACACTCCTCAGTTCATCCAATTCCTTCTCCATTAAGTGGGATTCGGCAGTGGTCTCAGAAAGCTCACCATGTCCAGCAGGATGTCCACCTTCAGCCGCAAGAGATTCTTTTCTTCCTCCAACTGCTGGATCCGTCTCCGGAGGCGCTGAGCCTCCCTCCGGTCCACACCCCCACTAATCCCTGTCTCTGCTGTCCACTGGCCGTTTTCAAACTTCAGGCTTTGCCCCGCCAGGCTCATAGTGGGGGTTCCGTAGTCAAGACCCAGCTCCACCTCCCGGGTTGACCGATCCAAATTATGCAGGCTGGAGAGAGAAGCCGACTTTCGAGAGGGCGTCTTTTTCGGACTGAATGTATTCCCAAAGAAAGGCATCTTTGACCTGATGCGTCCCAGCAACCGGGTTCCAAGCTAACTCCCCGGCCAACCGCAAGGTGCCAGCCAGGGCCGCATTACCCACCACGACCGCGACAGCCGGCCGCGGCCCACCCGCCTGCCGCGCCCACGCGCAGCCCATTTAAGTTTTTGATCACTTGCTTTACATGGGAACATATCATTTTGGATGTGCTGCCTAAAGTTCTAGCTTAAAAGCAGAAACACTAGCAGGTTCAGTAAAGTGCATGAAAATCCCGGGATTTTAGACTCATTTCTTTATTGTGCAAATTACAGAGGCTGTGCTAGAGGGGAGGGGTTAATGACTATTAATTGATGATAACGGGTTTCAGCCTCTTCCATCATTTACTCACTTAGTGATGGAGAAAGGAGAAAGACTGAGGGGTTACTGAAGAAATAACTCTGGATTTATGATTTGGGCTTATTTCACAGGTAGTATTTTTTTAAACAGGAATAAACATGAAAACTGTATCATTTAAAGATAAAACTATTAACATTTTGCTCTATGTAGCATTTGAACACTGCTAACATATGCCTGATGCACATACTGTTTAAAGTTTTTTCTTTCAAAATTGTATCATGTTATACATGCCATTTAAAATATATTATTCATTTAACCTCATAAATTTCCTCCATGTCAGTAAATATGCTTCGTGAACATTAATGGCAGTATATTCCATCATTCACCACTGCACCATCATTTATTTAACAAAACCTTTAGCTTTTTGGACATTTAAGTTGTTTCAAAGTTTTTGAAGTATAATAAAAAATGCTGTGATGAATATCTATATACATACATCTTTGTCCAATTAGCTCTTAAGATAAATTGCTAGAAGTAGAGTTGTTATGTGAAAGGGCAGACAACTCTACCAAGTTGTTGGTATATAGTGAAAACTTCCCTGCAGAACTTGTATCAGTTTATATACCTGTGGACATATGAAATTCCCTTTTCCTCCAAATCTTGAAAAATACCACACTTTTTCCAATCTTTGCTAAGTTGAAATGACATAGAGATTTCATTTTTAATTGCTGTTCTTACATCACTAAAGATCAAATAAGCTGAATATTTTCTTTGCATGTTTTTTGGTATTTTCTATTTTTTCTTTTTAATTGCCTCTTTACGTCAACTTCTTATTCAATTAATGTATTTAGCTTTTTCTTAGTGACTTTAAAGCACCCTTTGATACTGAGAACAAGAACTCTTCATCTGTCATACATGTTGCAAATATTTTTTTCTAAGTTTTCCATTTGAATTGTAACTTTGCTGATGGTGATTTTTGATAAGTAGGCTTAAAAAATGTTGTTGTACCTTTCAGCCTTTTCCTTTTCTTTTTTTGGCTCCTACTTTGGGTGTCACGCTTAGAAATCCCTTACTCATTGTAACATTTAAAAATACTTGCATATGATTCATTTACTGGCTTTAATTTCTATATTTAACCTTTAAATTATTATGAAATATTTCTCATATAGAAACTGGTGTGAAGAAGAATAATATAAGAGAAGCAATAGATGGAGCGGTCAGTCAGCTTCTGGGCCTGATTTCACGGGTGTTTAAATAAGTCTCCAAATGCTTTGACACTCTTCCCTTCAAAGAGTGGGGCCCAATTTTCTTCCCCTGGAGTATGGGCTGAACTTAATGACCCACTTCTAATGAATAGCTATCGTAGAAATGACGGAGTGTGTCTTCTGACATTAGATCATAAAAGACATTGAGGCTTCTGTCTCCTCCCATCTCTCTGTTTCTGGCTCTGGGTGAAGTCAGCTGTCCTGCCATGAGTGAACTCAGTCAACCCTATAAGGAGGTCCCCGTGATGGGGAACTGAGGCCCTCTACCTGCAGCCAGTGAGGAAGCCAAATGACACTTGAAATGAGTTTTCTGATACAGAAATACTGTATTCCACTCAAATTACACAAGACTTCTTTCATGTGCCTCAAAAATTTAGTATTTTCTTTATATGTATTTCTTACTAGATTATTTATTAGCTATTTTATACTTTTCACTTGGTGTTGCAAATGGGAATAATTTCTACTTGATTGTTGTTTGTATGTAGGAAATTATTGATTTTTGTACATTTATCCAGTAATCTACCATTTAAGTGAATGTTATTATTAGTTTTCATTGTTTTTCCACTTTAACTCTTGGGTTTTCTATATATACAATGACCCACTAGTCTTATTAAAGCAATCTTAAAGATACTGAGCAGAGAAAGAAAAATGTGTGCGTGTGTACGTGTGTGCGCATGAGTGTGTATGTGTTCATGTGCACGTGTGTGTGTGCGTGCGTGTGTTGTGCATATACCACATGCATGATGTTGAGGAATCAAGAATTTAGAAAGAAATAAAAAGTAGGTAGCTGTGTTTTATTCATTTCTTCCTCTGCATTATCTACTATAGCGATCAACATACACAGTTTGCTGTGTGGATGATAATTGAATAGATGAGTCAATGATCTGCCCTCCTCCTGGTTGGGTTTCTTTAGTCCTGCCTTCGTGCCCCTCTGGGAGCCAGCTCCTTGTGACGTCCCATCGTGCCCCGAGCTGAGCCAGGTTGGGTATGACGTCTGCTAAGTCCTCCGCACTCCACTAACATGGTCTACATAAGTACATCACTTATCTTTAAAGACATATTGAGCTACGGGTGGGGACAGACATTATGAGCACACGTGCCGTCATTGGAGAATAGATTAACGCTGGATGGTGAGGTTCTTCCCCGGACTCACCCAGTGCTGGCACAGCCTAGGCAAGGTACCTCCACCATTTGAGCAGTGCTCATGAAGAAGATGCTGTGCTTGTGCTGAACCAGGCTGGGTGTGTAAAAAGAGGGTGTTCGAGAAGCAGTCAGGATCCCATGTGGAGGAGTGTATGAGGTGCCCCGTCCAAAGGGCAGAAAGGGGCACAAAACCAGTCAACAAATCTGAGAACTGGGCGGACACAAAGTCTCATCAGGATCATGCGGGGACAGATATCTTCGAACCAAAGTGGTGGTAACGTAGGAACTGAGCGTTGACCTGGTGCCTGCACTGACCCGGGTCAGAAGTGGCTGCAGACACTTGAAGGTACCTCACTGGCTCCGGCTGTGCTGACTGTGAAGGAGTGTGTCACTCAGAGGAGAGAAGAGGAAGTCTTGGCTCTGTAGGAGCGAGACTTCATTCAAGAGGCAAGGGAAACCATGGAGAGTTTTCCGTTTAGGATGACAGGACCTGACTTACATTTTAAACAAGGGCTTTCTGTCCACAGAGTAGACACTGAGTTGGGATGGGGGACAAGAATGGAACTTGAGGGAGTTTTGGGGAAAAGACTGCTGTGAGCTGGGGAGAGAGGCTCTTAGCTGGAACGAGTTGATGGGGATGGAGGTGAGAGTGATACCCACTGAGGCCGAACTAGAGGTCAACAGACAAAAAATATTCCCCTGCCAGGACCCTGAGGTCTCTTCTCCTCACTCAGCTAGACTTCTTTGTCATTCTGGTGAGGTTTAAAGAACTCAGCCTGGAGGTGAGGCACTCCACTAATCTGGGTGAATGAGCCACTTGTGTGGAATTTTGTGGATGCTAAAGGGTAGAGTAGCTGATGGCTCTGTGAATAGATTTTTCAATGCTAACAAGTTTTTTTTGTTTTAATTCGTAAAGGACTTTTTATTTATTGTAATATAGCATTAATTTATTGTAATAAAAATAACTTTCAGATATTTCCAAGATAAACCCCATGCAAAAACTTCAGGTGAACTTTATATAATTCATTTTATATGCTTAAGAAATATTATAGGAACACATCTTTTAAATAAATGCATAACCATGCTTAGAAATTTAGAAGTTTTATGACCTGTTTTTTAATATTTTTCATCTTAATTTTTTCCTTTTAATTCTAATATATTCTGTAAAAAACGATTAGTGCTTTCCTGCCTGTAGTTTAGCCTGTTATAAATCTGGCTAAATTAATGCGAAGTTAATGGCTATATTTTAGAGTAACCTCTTGAAATGTAATAGCTTTATTGGAACAAAACTATTTTTTGCCAAAATTATGTGGAACTAATGAAAAATTAATTGCTTTATAAAACGCTGGCTTTTATCTAAAACTAATAATTCCTGTACATCTCTTAATCTTCCTGCAAACAGTTGGCAGGAAATAAAAATCTAAGTTTACTGGTTCAAATTCCCTAAGAGCCTCAGAGTGATTTTTATTTTTGCATGATCCAACCTTTTAACTTTTTCACAACTTTAAGCTTACAAAAACAGATTTCTAATTAAATTCAGCCATATCATCCCCCTAAGGGGATTTAGAAACACCAAGTCTAACTCAGACCTGGGGCCTGTGGGCTAACACTTTTCCTTTCTTTACAGTTCACATTGGCATTTTTATATCTCCCTCTAATAAACTGTAATGATTTTTATATTTTAAATTGGCACCTGGGCCTATGCCTTTTATCTGTTGTTTACTGTATTCAATCCATAAATAAATCATGCGACAAAATAAATGACTTAATCCTGTGTTTTATTTGGAAACATGTTAAGGGATTAATACAGAAGGAAAATCACTTTATTGCGCCTGAATTGCTCACTTTGTGATTTTTTCGCTCCACATTTGAACACTATCAAGGTGTCCTATCAATAACAATTGTACACAAGAGCCACATTTGGAGATTTTTAAAGTTTTTGCTACTTTTTGATTAGACCATGTTCAGATAAAGCCCCCGAACTGCCATTTGTCATCAGCATTTGCCGTGATTCTACTGTTTTAATAATAACTCATTCAAGTGGATAAGTATTTAGCAGGAAAATGATTAATCCGCAGCAACTTTAAAAAATGAGACCACGTGTGATTATTCTGTCCCTCGTTTTATGCTGAGCAATCCTTCCTGTCTTCGTTTAGTGGAAGAGACTTTCTTAACAATCTGAAAGAGAAAAATAAAACATTATTCAACGTAATTCACTTAGTAAGCCCTTTCAGCATGAAAGGGAAATAGTCCAAATTTCAAAACAGGTTTGGAGAATGTGATACACGTGTTATCCAGAAGCATTCGCCTCTATAGATTTCTCCCCTCAAAAATGTTTTTCTTCACACAGAGAATGGACCCTCGTTTCTTAGGTTAATTGCTGGAATATGATGAGGTTTGGTTGCATTTTTAGTAATTTCCGGATTCTATTCCAGGACATTTGGGACAGAGCCCAAGAGCTTAGCGTGTTTTCCTTTTTTCATGGTAAAATTGTGCAAATATGCATTAGAGTGTGAAAACAAACAGTCTAATACATTTTTGCAAAGCTCTTTATGTTTACTGTTTATTGCAGATACCAGATCCTAATTAAAATGCGCTAACAAAAGCCAAGATACAGAGAACAAAGATATACCGAAACTTCATCTTTATAAAATATTTGTGATTAATCCTGGGGGATGTATGGCCTCACAGCGCTGCAGTGGAATTCTAAAAGGGCTTCCTCAACCACACCAGGGGTGGGGGCAATAAAAATGTGGTGTATCTGGTGGTTCAAGAAAGATAAAGCATGCCTTGGGTATTTGGGGATGCTGTATACTTCTTAGGGAGGGTCTAATAATTCTCTGATTGAAGATTTTGAGTTTTTTCACCATAGATTTGGGATGGGTAGCAATCAACTTTAAAGAAGTAACCAGAAGAAGAGACACTGAAAGTATCTTTGCCGGGGGGAGATGGATATAGATCTGTTTTTCAGTTGGCAGTTTCTGTACGAATGTGGGAGACACTGCTTTGCGTTCTTCACGCATTTAGGAGAACTAAAGTGGGGAGCGGACGATGGAGGACAGTGCCGACTGACGGACAGCCTGGGGACTTGGAGTCACCCCAGCCTGAATTTGAGTTGGGACTCTTCTTTTCTTTGTGCTCTTAGGTCAGGGATTTAATTTCTTGGAGTCTCAGTATCTTTCTCTCTAATACGGGGGTAATAACTGATCTTGAGGCATTTCAGTGAGAATAAACAAGATAAGCTAGTGAGCACACTCATCCCGTTAGAGGCAAATACTTTCATTTCTTCAAAAGGAAGTGCATACCACAGCCTGCGCGGTGAGGCTGGAGGAAAGAGGTGAAGAGGATCTAGTGGATGAGAAACCTGAGACACCACTTACCCCTGTTCTATTGTGTTTGCATTTAAAATTTTCTCTCTCAAACAGCCTCCTTTTCTTTCTTTCCTCCCTTCATTCCTTTCTTCTTTCCCTGCAGATTGCAGGGGAAAGGGTACTAAGCATTTTGAAAGAGTGAAAAATCTTGTGAACATCCTTTGTGTGCTCAGTGGTCCTCAGAGTGTGCTCCTGGACCAAGTACATCAGCATCACCTGGGAACTTGTTAGAAATGCAGATTCCTGGGCTCCACCCTTCAGTAGGTACTAGACCTAGGGCACCTAGAGAGATGGAGCAATCCCTCCAGGTGATTGTAATGCACATTAAAATATTTAAACATTTTTTTTATTGAGTAATAGTCATTTTAAAATGTTGTGGCAAATGTGCACATTAAATTTTGAGAACCACTGATGTATCAAATGCTTTTGTCTTCCTTTCTCAATAAGAGCAGCCTTATTCATGCACAAGTCCCAACACTCAACCAAGGACTTCCTTGTACATACCAAGAAGATTTTGAGAGACAGTCTGTCATCACGTTTAAAAACACAGGATGTAGTCCAGACTGTCTTGATTTATATCTCAGCTTATCGCTTATTAACTCTGTTTCCTTGGGCAAGATTCTCAACCTCTCTGTGCCTCAGTTTCTTTTGCTGTAGAATGAAAACAATAATGGTATTTAGCTCACAGGAATTTTGTGAGAGTGTATTACACTTAGGACAGCAACAGACAAACAGAACTCTCTGAAGAAGTCTGAGCTATTATTTATTATCTGGAGAATATAAAGGGCATTGCAAAATGTGGAGAATCAGCAAACCAACCAGTCCAGGAGGTGTTGAATCTCAAATTAGGGCATATTTTTCTCTAATCATCCATTGTTTCTTCAACAAAGGTGTGTTGTCGGCTCAGTACAAGCCAGGCACTGTGTAAAAGGAAGTGGAGATATGGGAGAGATTATGAAAGATTTGATCCTTGACTGTGTGATACTGAGAGGAAGGGAGAGGCATTCAGAAATAATTTCACAATTGATTGACTGCAATTGTGCTGAGTGCTATGAGGGAAAACACAGCATGCTGTGAGAGTGTTTAACTGGTAAACTCAACTCAGCCAGGTGAAGAGATGGAGGGAGAGCGTACCAGCAAAGGGAGTAGTGGGTGGAGGTGGAGGGTCAGGGAAACTTCTCTCGGAGCATCTGAAGCTGAGCCTTAAAGGATGAGCGGGAGTTTGCCAGGCAAAGGCGGGTGTGAGGACCAGCAATCCAGGGAGAGAACAGAATGTCAAGACTTGAGGTCAGCAGGGGCTTGGTGCTTTGGAGGAGCTGAAAGAACACCAGTGTGGTTAGGGTATGGGGGCAGAACAAGACTGAATTATCTGGCCAGGGACGGACACTCACTGTGGGCTTTAAACAAAGAGACGACATTTGTTTTTAGAAATATTGCTCCAGCAAAGTGGGAGAAATGGATTGCAAGGGGCCAGAGATGTTCCAAGGAGACCGGTGTCTGTAGCTGCAGTCTGGGAGAGGAAGGAGGGTGGTTTTGGCCATGGTGGTGGAGGAAGTGGAGAGAGGCTGGTGGAATTGAGGAATTGTGGATTGGTGAGCAGAGAGAGTAGGAGGCCGAGGGAGGTGCTGGGGACATGTGCCCTGGGGCTGTTTCCTTCAATAAGAAGCACCTAGAAGGAGCATGTTTGGGGGAAGAGATAAGTTCAGGTGAGTATGAGGACCTACAAAACAACAAAGAAAATGCACACAGTGGACAGTTGGTCTTATGAACCTGGATGTCAGGGAGCTGGTGACCTCGCCAGTAAAGGGGGTGGTTGGTATGTGCGCAGCAACTGAACTGATGACAGCAGATGGGGTTATCCAGGCAGACTCGAGACAAGAGTTTCTAGGATTGAGCTCAACACGATAACCAGCATTTACAAATGAGGCGGAGTAGGACCAGGCCTCAAAGGAGGAACGGCCCAGTGGGTAGAAGACCTGGCTGGGGTGTCAGGGGAGCTAAGGGAAGAGGGAATCAACTTGGCCAAGTATGATGGGAACTAGAAGTTTCCTGGATTCAGCTAAAGAAAAGTACTTAACGACCTCAGTGAGAACCGTTTTTGCGGGAAAATGGCCTCGGGGTGAACGGGAGACAGGGAAGTGGAAATCATGAAGTTGGACCTATTTGGTGGGGCAGGAGCAAACAGAAGTAAGATGGTGCCTTCAGGATGACATGGAGCCTAAGGAGATTAATTATTTAGAGAGGAGTTAACCATGTTCTGAAAATGGCGTGGAGGAAATCAGAAGAGAGGAAGAGGTTGAACATACTGGAAGAGGGTGTATTGATAGTGGGGGTTTTGGAGGAAGTGGGAGGGGGAAAGTACCACATAGATGGAGGGTCTGGCTTTAGACAGATGTAGAAAGTACAGGCAGCTCCTTGGTTGTAACAGGAGGTCGGGGGATGCGTAGAGTGCAGATGCTGCTGGGTTTGTCGGTTTGGTGGTGGGAAGGTGAGAGGTTTGTTCAGTGGCTTCTGTTTTCTTGGTGAGGGAAGAGGCGAGGCCATCTGTTGAGCAGGACAGAGGACGTGTGAAGGCTAGTGATCTGAGAAAGTGAAGATGGTTTGAAATAGTCAGTGAGAGCAGAAAAAGGAGACTATCAGAGAAATGTAGCAGGGTCATTGTGAGAATCAGGATGAGAGATGGCGAACCGATCAGGGTAGGTGTGCTGGTGAGGCCCTGCTCTCTCAAGGCTGATAGACCAGTTGGGCACAAACACATGCAAAGTTATTCACAACATGGTGTAGGTAGTGATGCACAGGACATGGGGGCTTGTAAGAGTGAGGCATCTAACTTGAGACCTACAGGTAAGGCAGCATCAACCAAGGCAAGAGATCGGAGGGAGAGTGTATCAGCAGAGGGCACATGTGACCAGGCCACGAGGTGTGGGAAAACGCGGAGCTGAAGGAGGCTCCTGGGTGGAGTAGAGAGAAAGAGGGTGTAGGGGATGCTGGTGGAAGTGAGTGGTTAGAAGAGAAGCTGGACAGGAGCAGGATGGCAGCTCAGGCATGTTCTAAGCTAGTGCTTCACAGGTGTGGTCCTTGGACCAGCAGGGACCAGCAACATCACCTGGGACCTTGTCAGAGATGCAGATTCTCAGGTCCCAAGCCCTAGACCTAACCCATCAGAAATCCTGAGAGTGGGTCCAGTGATCTGTGTTATGCCAAGTCCCCCAAGTCATGTTGCTGCCTGCTAAAGCTTGAGAATTCGTGTTTTAAGCAATGGGGAAATTGATTAAGATGCCTTTTTAGCAAGAGAATGACGTGATCAGAGGCAAGTTTATAATGATCTCTGGTCCTGGTGTGGAAAATGGAGGGTTCTCTTTGTGAATCCCAGCCAGGGATCTCAACAGGACTAATTCTTCAGCTGGGCTACTGACCCTGGGGCAGGGCTTTCCAACCAGTGTCTCCATGGTGACCAGAACCACCTGCCCCCTTGGAAGCTCCCTGAGGAGCTTACCTCTCCAGCAGCTCTCTGCTGCCCCCCTCTGTCCACAGGCCACACTCATGGTTCCCAGGCTCAGCCTTCCCAGACCCTGATCAATTCAGTTTCAGCATCCCCTTGACTCCTTCTGCACCATCAGCTTTTCCAGATGGTTGGGCTTGGCTAATGTCAACTTATTACATGAATTAGACACTGTCATGGAAATTCTTTGAATGGATGGTTCTAGAGAGCCCAAGAAAGAGTATCATTCAAGCAGCTACCTGAGATAACTTTGGGGCAAATTTGCTGATTTTGAGATGAAGTGGTCCCTTATATCCCCTTACATTTCCAGGAAACAAGTTTGGGTTTGTGTTTTTTAAATATATCATGCTGCTATTTCTCCAGAAAAGCTCTTTCACAGTCAGAAGGCATCTTATACCTGGGAAAAAAAACTGTTTGAAGGATTTCCCCAAGACTAGTAAGGATATGACATTAGAAGGCCTGGTGTCGATTGGGATGATTCCATCAAGTTCTACCATCTAACCCTCTCTTTACAATAAAATTTTCTTGATAGGTAGGTTGGTCTGCACTTTGTTTCATTTGGAGATGTAGAGAAACATGATTTTCCTACAGGCACAGATTGGATTGACACAGCTGCTAAAAGGTGATAAAATCAGTTCAGGGAGCGCGATATAGGCTGCCTTCCATCCAGCGATAACCATGCAAAATAAATATGATGCCTCCTGCTCGGGCATGAGCCCACGTCTCCCAGTTGTGATGTCTGAAAGAGGGAGTCACACGGGACTTGGAATCAGACAGATCGGTGTTGGAATCTTGGTCTCACTGGTCACCAAAAGTAACTTACTTCTGGCAAATTACTTAACCTCTTTGGGTCTCCATCTTCTCTGCTGTAAAATGGGTTGTTGTGATGGCTACATAGAACAACGTAACCTAGGGTGTTTAGTAGATGGCACTAATTATTAGCTTTTGTTGTCTCTTAGAATGTTTCACTGCATTATACATTAAGCTAAGAAAAAGAGTCTGAGAATTCTAAGAATTTCATGCTTATGAATGTAATTTGCAGGACGTTCTTTGGGCCAATAATGTTGAATCACTGAAAACAGGATAATAACTAACAGAAACCTAGGAAGTTGATAGGTCAGCTCTAGAACATATGGTGACTGTGGTCAGGGTTGATGGTAGATTCTACTCTCACCAAACTTGTTTCACATATTCAGTGAATATGCAGATATTGATAGCTTATTATTTTTCTACTGGGACTGCAAACTAACAGAAGTCTGAGTCATACCAGAGTGTCAGCAAGCGAGGGGTAGTTCAAGATCTGGAGGAGGAAGAGGCCATTTGGACATAGAATTATCCAAACTACACCAACACAGAGATTACTTGACCAGCTATGTCTAGGATACTCTATCATATGTTTTAAAGCTCCAGAAAGGAGATAGGACTTGAGCTTAGCTATGAAATTTGGGGGAGAATTCTGATAGATGGAGAGAAGAGGGAGAACATTTAAGGTAGGGGAACAGCTTGCAAAGCCATGGAAACAGAGATCAATTAGTCATGATCTTGGGACAATGAGTATACCTGTTTGGTTGGAGGGGAGTGGGAAGAAGAGTATTACTGGAAAGATACACTGGGTTAGACTGGGAGAAGTCTTTACTGATAGAAGAGGAATTTGGGAGCCAGTGGGCATTTTTGAATAGGAAAATGACACAATACAATGTGATATCTTGGAAATAGTCATCGGTTTTCTGGGTACAAGCTGGGAGAGTAGAAAGAAGGTAAGTAGGCTCCTTAAAAGGCTTTGCCAGAGTTTAAATGAGTTGCAAAGGCTGTGTACAAATTAACTGGGGATGGGAGGCTAGAGAGAAGGCAGGGCAGAGGAGTCTCAAGGTGTCGTGAGGGCCTGGGCAAGGGATGGGGTGAGGAAACAATTCAGAAGATGTGGTGGGTTGCTTCCAAGATGGCCTCCTGTGAGCTCCACCTTCTGGAGCTCATGTCTTTGTGTCATCTCCTCCCCTTGAGTGTGGGCTTCTAACCAATAGAAAATGGCAAGTGTGACAGGATGTTACTTCCAAGATTAAGTTACAAAAAGCTTCTGTCTTGTTGCCCTCTTTTGCTCTCTCGCTCGGTCACTTTGATGGAAGATGACCGCCATGTTGTAAGCTAGCCTAGAGACTAGTATGGTGAAGAACCAAAGGTGGCCTCCGGCCAACAGCCAGCAAGGAACGCAGGCCCTCAGTCCAACAGCCTTTAAAAACTGAATTCTGCCACCAACCTTCTGAGTAGATGTGGGAGAGGATCCTTTCCCCCTCAAGGAAGCAGAACCTGGAGATGACAGCAGCCCTACCTGACACCCTTGTGCTGCGTAACAAATTACCCCAAAATACAGTGACTTAAAGTAACATACATGTATTATTTCTGTTTTTGTGGGTGAGGTATCTGGGTCCTTTCGCTCAGGGATCTCTCACAAGGTAGTATTTAGATCAAGGCTTGACTGGGAAGGGTCCACTTCCCCACTCACTGGTGTGGTTGTTGGCAGAACTCAGTTCCTCCTGGGTTGTTGGACTGAGGCTGTTGGCTGGAGGCCTTGGGTCTTTGCCCTGTGGGTCTCCCCATAGAGCATCTGACAATATGGTGGATTGCTGAATCAGAGTGAGCAAGTCAGAGAGTGCTGGCAAGATGGAAGTCAGCCTTTTGTAACCTTATCACAGAAGCGATAGGCCATCACTTTTGCTATATACACTATTCTTTAGAAGGTGCTAGAATTCTTCAGTCATGGATATGGGCCACTTTCTAAGGGAGGCGCTCACAGGAGAGTGTTAACACCAGGAGGTAAGGATCCCTGGGGACCATGTCAGAAGCTGCCTACCACAGCTACAGTTATTTATTGTCTGTGGTCCTCCCAAAGGGCTTTAGGCTCCTGGAGGGGGCTTGCACTTTGTACATTAAGTGCTTAATAAATATTTATTGGATAGATGAGATAATGCTTGCAAAGACTCTGAGGTCTCTGAACAGTAATTGTTGACTTAGACGTTAAGGCACTGATAGTCTCTTCAATTGGTCAACAGGGTAATGGCGATGTAATAAATCTCTTGGACAAAATTCTGACCCTAAATACTAAACCCTAGTTCACTTCATTGGGTGTAAGGACTCAGGGCCGACCTGTACAGTTGTACCACGTACAGAAATGCCTGGCTGAAGGGACGAGGTGCCTAAATCCAGTTCGTATTCCACTTAACAAACTGTGTGCCCTGGCACGGGACTGTGTCAGTGTAGACAGAATGATGCCTTTTTGAAAGATGTCCACCCGGAGGGGATACTTTCTTTTGTAAGTCACACAAAGGCTACATGTGTGGTTCTCTAAGGAAGTGTCAGCCTTCCCCTCCCTCCTCCTGTTTGCTTCCTCACCTGAACTATACCCTCTAAAATGGGCTTGAGGGAGACGGCAGACAATGTCCCATCCACACCTGACTTTGGGGAGGATTAAGTTCTAGTTTGGGAGGCCTTCGAGATCCTGGGAGAAAAGAAGCTGTGGAAATGCAGACAAATTCCATCATCCCTATTAAATTGCCAAGAAAATTCTATGCACACAGCGATACCACCCTCTCCCTGAGTGCTTGGTCTGACCTGACAATAGCAAACAAACAGCAAGCTGTGATCTGTTTTTAATTCCAAATGAAAATCCGCCCCAAATAGAGGCAAAAAGGAGAAAAAGCAGCTCAGCAATAATGTGTGCTTTGGCTGAGGACCCCAGGAAGCCTTGCTTCTGTTCACCTCAGCCCCTCTCCCTCCCCCGCTCAGGGTTTACACACCCCCCAAAAAACTCAGCTCACACCTCTGGAATGGTTGTGTATCGAGGATAAGGATGTTGACAATAGGGTTTAAGCCACGTAAATAACTGCAAATTGCTGTTCTGCCTCAGCAACTGCCAGCAAAAAAAAAAAAAAAAAAAAAAAAAAAAAAAAGAAGAGGAAGAAGAAAGAAAGAAAAAAAAAACGAGGAAAGGAAGGGGATGATATTTGGAGCATAAGTTGTGAGGAGGGGGAGCTGGGAAGTAAGTAATGTGGAATCTGGCAACCAGCTCTGGGTGTAAAAGACACTTTGATAAGGTGATCACAGGCCACCCACAGTTGTTAGGCAGCTATAGGAAGTTATTTTGACAGGACATGTGGCACACTTCAAATAGAGGAATCAAAGCCCCAAATGATCAGGGATATGTTACAGGAAAGTTCTGGTTTAAAGAACAAGCCACTGTAATAATGGAGGGATAGCAGTAATGTAGGTTCCAAATATTCATCTTGTAACTTACATGTCCTTCTGTTGGTGGTGACGTGTGGAGCAGGAAGGAAGGAATGATGACAGACATGTGCTTTTTAGGAACAAGGAAAAGGGGGAAGGTATAGCTCAGTGGTAAAGTGTATGCTTAGCATGCATGAGATCCTGGGTTCAATCCCCAGTACTTCTATTAAAAAAAAAAATAAGTAAACCTAATTACCTTCCCCCACCCCCAGATATCTTTTAAAAAAAAGAACAAGGGAAAATGCCTTTTGATAGTTGCTATTTCATGCTCCTCAGTTCCCTGGCTTTTTCCTGGCACCGTTTTCAATGGCTTCCCCAACACTCTTCCTCCAAGAACTCTTTTCATGTGCCACAGCCAAGGTGAGAAAGACTAGACCAGCCATGTGTGTGCCGCCACAGTTCAGGTGTTTGCATACTATCCATCGCTTCACCCTAGTCTCTTGGTTTCTATCCTCTCCAACTTCATGGTTCCACTTTCCCATTCATGCTACTGACCCCTTTGCTTGAAATCACACAGTCTTCCTCTTTCTCCATCTTTTGAATCTCACCAACTCCAGAAGACATTTTTTTGTTAAATTGTAGAAGAGTTTTAGGTGAGGGAGGAAAAAAAGAAAGAATTCATTGGATGGAATGTTTATTGAATAGAGGGATGGAAACACAGATGGAGGCAGGGAATTCCAGACTCTGGTGAGCCCCTCTTGGTTTGTGTGCCCAGCACTCTCCCTACTCCCTGCCACAACCTTCTTCTGAGAACCAGTCCCTCCTTCTCTTTTAAACATGGGTTTTGTGCAGAAGATGTAGTTTGCTTTCATGGTCACACTTGCTGGGCACAGATTACTGGTGTGAGAGTGACCATCTAAATAAATCTTGGTGTATCAGCTAGCTTATGCTGCCTAACAAATTAGTACATCAAAATGTGATGGCTCAAAATAGTATTTATTTTTACTCATGAGTCTGAGTGTCAGCTGGAGTACTCTACTTCATGCTGCAGGGCTGCAGATTCCTGGGATAGCTCTGTCAATGCACAGTCATTCTGGGGTGCAGGCTGAAGGGGCAGGAGCTACCTGGGGAAAGGGTGTCTCCTAGCAAGGGCAGAATTTAAGATGGCAAGTAGAAACATGGTGATTCCCCTTTGTGTGCTCCTGCTGCTCTCTGACCTTGCTTGGGCCATTTTATTTTCCATTTTTCTGTAACTTCTTTCTTCTATGAGACTGGATGGAAGAACTAGAGAATAAGGTAGGAAGTTCTACTCAGATATTGTTAAAGGAATGCTCAGAAATATTTAGAAAAAGAGAGAAAAATCCACTTGCCAAGGGTGCAAGGGAGCCAGACTTCAGAAAGATTGGTTGGTCTATTAAAAACATAACTAGTATTTAAGGAAAAACTGCAGAACTATCAGTTATGAAGCACACATTAGTCTATTCACAGTGAAAACAGCCACTTGCTCACATGATTATCATATCCACAAAGGTCATGATACATCTTCAGATATCAGCTTAGCCGAAGTTGGGATAAAATTGTTTTTATTGGAGAACTAAAGGTTTACAGGAAATACCCAAGGACTTTTTATTTGGGGAACTAGAAGCATGCAAGATGATCATGATGGTTTAAAAATATGTCTACAGATTCTTTGAAACTATCCCTTCAAAAGGTGGAGGCTAATTCTTCTTCACTTGATTGTGGGCCAGACAATGAATTGCTTCCAAAGAACAGGACGTGGTAGGAGAGATGGTGTGTAGCTCTCAAGATTAGGTCATTAAACACATTACAGCTTCCACCTTGCTTGTTCTTGGATCACTCTCTGGGGCAGGCCAGCTGTTGTGTCGTGGGGACACTCCAGCAGCCCCTACGGGAGGTCCATGTGGTGAGAAACTGAGAGCTCCTACCAGCAGTACTCGCTGGGCATGAGTGAGCCACCTTGAAGGCAGATCCTCCTGCCCCAGTTAAGCCTTCAGATGATTGCTGCCCTAGACAATGTTAACTGCAACCTCATGAGAGACCCGGATGCAGAACCACTTGCTAAGCCCCTCCTGGATCTCTGACCCAAGAAACTATGTGAGATAATTAATGTTCATTGTTTTAAGCTGCTAAGTTTAGGGGTCAATTTGTTCTGCAGCCAGAGAAAACCAATAAAATGAACCTATTGTTTTTGGTTTATCACAGGGTGTAAAGTTGTGGGGGGAGGGCATTATTATGATTATTTTTTGGAATTATGAACTAATTTTATTTATTTATTTTAATTGAAATACAGTCAATTATAATGTGTCACTCACTGGTGTACAGCACAATGTCCCAGTCATGCATATACATACATATATTTGTTTTCATATTTTTTCCATTAAAAATTATTCCAAGATATTGGACATAGTTCCCTGCGCTATACAAAAGAAATTTTTTTAAAAATCTCTATTTTTATATACATTTTTGATTGCTGTCTGTAAAATGCTCAGACATATTGGATGAAAGATGAGTGTCTGGCCTAATATGAGCAGTCCAACCGTCTTTGTAAGGTTCTACATTGGGGTCTCATGCACCAGTGCCTTCCGTAACAGTGTAACTTACATTCCTACCAGCAATATATGAAACTGAATGAATAAATGAAAACAGTGCATATATTCGTGTACCTGCAATTCACTTACCCTCAATGACCAGCAGAAAACTGGCCTGGCAGGATAAGGCATTGTGGTAGAGTAGGGTGAAGACTGGTGCTTACTGGTTCTGATGGAACCAGTTCAATCACCAGACATCATAGGCTGAGTCTCCACAGACGATGAAAAGTTCAAAGATTTGTAAAAATGTTTGAGAAGTGAAATAAATAATTTATTTACCAAGCCATTTATTGATGGATATTTATTTTGTTTCCAATTTCTTCTTGTCAGAAATAAAGCTGAAGTGAGTAACTTCGTACACAGGTCATTTCATCTGGGCACCAGTACATCTGTAGGGTAAATACCTGGATGGGAAAATGCTGGGTCAATAGTTTAATGGATCTGTGATTTCACTATTAGCAAATTGCCTGTTTTTCCTCAGCCTTACCAACAGAGAGTGTTATCAAACTTTTGAATTTTTGCTCGTCAGGTAAATGGATCCTTTAGGTTTGAGTAATTCATAGCCTTGTCAGGGAAGATATGATCACTTAATTTATGCTTTGTTACAAAATGAATCTGAGAACAACTTTAAAAAGATAAAAATATTTATTTTTGCATATATATATATATATTTGTTTTGAAAAGATTCTGAGGACACCTCTAAAGATATTAATAATACAAGATAAAAACATACAGAGATTGGGAAATTAGGTCAAGAGTAAAAGTGGGAATGGAATTCTGATCAAGACTGGGTTACGACACAAATACTTACGTCTTTAGGTTCTATGTAGTTGCTAAAAGGGTGTTATAAACTTGTCTCTGAGTTCCCTGGAAGCTGATATAAAGATGAAAACATGGTTTGCTGCAAGAGTCACAGTGAATATAATATTAATAATAAATCTATAATACTTGATTCACTGTACTTTTGTGAGAGTTTATTTACCCTCAGTTAACTTCAGGTAGGTATATGATTATCCTCATTTTACAACTGAGAGACTGAGGCACAAGCAGTTAGGTAAGTTGCCCATGATTGTGTGGCTTATTAATAAGAGGTGCCTTGTTTTGCATTTATGCAACGTGGTTCCAGAGCCCACATTTTAAATTAATACATTATATTTAGAGACTTGTCAACCAAACATGAGCCATTTAAGCAGTGGCTGTGATGAAAAATCTTACATTCTCAGGCATTTACTGTACGTTTCCATTCTGTGAACTGCTCGTAGGTAGGGAACAGGATGGACTTGTGACTGCTGAGTGACTGAGCTGCAGGCAGCATATTACATTATCCCGCCATTCTGGGGAGAGGCTTAGATTAACCCTTAGATCTTGCCTCTTCCTGTCCTTTTGCCTAACTTCTGTGACACTTTGGGGCCTTTGAAAGACTAAGATGGCTGTCATCTTCCTTCTCTGCTCTGCTTCACCTCCATTTATCCTGAAGGAGATTTCCGGAACAAACTGTGTCCAAGTTATGTGTATCTTTTATTTTTTATTTTATTTATTTTCCCTGAATGGAGGCACTGGGGATTGAACCCAGGACCTCGTGCACACCAAGCATGCACTTCACCACTGAGCCATACCCTCCCCTATATGTATCTTTTAGGTCACATTTAGGAATACTGGAGTTTAAAGCATTGATCTAAGGCCAGTCTTCCAATTTGGCAATTAAAGGTAGTTTCTGAACACGTTTGTGGTTGACCGCTGCATTTCACTTCCCCAAGAAAGACATCAGAAAGATTTTTATGTCTATTCGGGTTGTCAAAAATTGCTATAAGCATATAGATTTTCTTGTCTTATCCAATCTGTCCAAACTCAGTCAACAAAGACCGAGACAATATAAGGAATAGATATTTTATACAAAAGAAAAATTGCCAAACAGGTAGGCAACAGTGAAGCTATGATCATTACCTCTTTGAAAATTCTACCATGACCACAATATGCCTTTTTATTAGCTTTGTACACGCTGTGTGACTTTCACAATATTCCCAAATCAGTATTTTCTCCTTCAGCTCCCAGAGAAAATAGAGATACGCAAATGATGGCTCTCTAAATATCTATGGAGAATAATCACAAAGTCTTAAGGTGTTTCCTTAGGGGAAAGCATCCTCTCAGCTTCTGTTGGGACAGAAATAACCATGATGTTTCTGGCAGGTAGTAGTTCATAAAATAAATATGGTTGCTAAGATGTCAACAACTCAACTCTTGATATCCAAGCTGTTAGAGATTGCCTGTTCATATCTGTCTTCCAGGAGAAATAATAACTGTAGCACTTTTCTTTCAATGATACTTCACAGTTTTCAAAGTACTTTCATCGGTGGTGGTGTAGGCAGCATGGGAGATGTCTTGCAGGAACTGGGTATTTTTATCCTGAGAGTCAGATTATGGGTTCCTTCTCCACACAGTAGAAATCTGCTGCTCTGTGTTAGCCATTAAGTTATCTCTGAACTCCAAACCTGGCCTTTGCTTTGTGATCCTGAGGCTGAGGCCCTGCAAAGAGCACTTGGCTTCATAAACTGATTGCCTGTAAGCTCTGCCAATAGGGGGCACCAGAGGTGGAGGAGGAAAGGGGACTTGCTTCTTCCTGTTCTGGTTTGGCTTCTTCTTTCTGTGAACATAACCCTAGCAATGCTTTTTCACCTGGGCAGGGGCACTTCCTTTCTAGGGCAGCATCAGGATCCAGCTTGCAGTTTCTCCAACACTTGTAAAATCTGCACTGCTCTCTCTTCAGAGATGCCGGCACATGTTGACTGGAGCCCCCTCCTCAGGAGTTTAGGTCTCGGCCACCAGGACCCTCCTATGAACTCAGGGACACCAGGACTAGGTGAGCAGTGCCCTCTGCTCTGAGGCCTGAGCTTCAGTCTCATAAAGCCCCTTTTCTAAGTCAGTTTTTTTTTTTTTTAAATTGACCGATAGTTGGTTTACAATGTTGTATAGTTTCTGGTGTACAACAAAGGGATTCACTTACATACATACTTTTTTTCATATTCTTTTCCATTATAGGTTATTACAAGATATTGAATATAGTTCTCCATGCTGTACATTAGGTCTCTGTTGTTTATCTATTTTATATGCAAGAGTGAGTGTATGTTAATCCCAAACTCCTAATTTATCCATTCCCTCCTTTTTCCCCTGGTAATTGTAAGTCTTCTATGGCTGTGAGTCTCTTTCTGTTTTGTAAATGAGTTCATTTGTATTATTTTTTAGGTACCACATATAAGTGATATCATGTGATATTTGTCTTTCTCTGTCTGACTTCACTTAGAATGATAATCACCAGGTCATCTATATTGCAGCAAATGGCAAAATTTTATTCTTTTTTATGGCTGAGTAATATTCTATTGTATAAATATACCACAACTTCTTTATCCAGTCATCTGTTCATGGACATTAGGTTGCTTCCATGTCTTGGCTGTTGTAACTAGTGCTGCCATGAACACTGGGGTGCATGTGTCTTTTAAAATTCCAAGTCAGTTTTAATAATTTTAACCTCTTCTCTTTATCCCCTCAGCCCTATGGGCAGTAGCTGTTTCCCAAAATTGTTAACTCCAAGATACCTTAAGATTCTCTTTTTTATCTTTATATTTACTCAGTTAACCTTTTTAAAAAAAATTGAAGTATAGTTGGTTTACAATGTTATGTTACTTTCTGGTGTACAGAATAGTGATTCAGTTATACATATACATATATGTATTCTTTTTCATATTCATTTCCATTATAGTTTATTATAAGATATTGAATGTATCAGTTAACTCATCTTTTTATTAAAGAAATCTGTTTGAATAACTGCCTTTGGAGCAGATTCTGACTTATATGTGTTCTGAATTCCTGTGTCAGAGAAGTGGCTTGCTAGTACTGGTGTGACTTCAAATTCATGATGTAAAGATTCAATAAGGGGGCTGAGAAATAATTCTTTTGACTATGCCAGAGCCATTCACATGCTGGCTAGGAAAAGTTTGGATTGGTGACAAGAATGACAAAATCCTTTGGGAAGTTGGGAGGGCAATGATGTTCAGGACTGGGCATGTTGGGAAAAGGGTGAAAAAACTCAAGACAGGATCACCTGTGTTGCCGCTTCTTTATGAGTTTGCCCCCATCTCAATGGTCACTACCATGAGAATGACTAATGACTTTGTAAGTTCATGCTATAGCAAACTCTAAGTGTTGCATGCTAGAGAAAATAAGAGACAATTATTTTTAACAGCTGAAAAATTTTAGGCATCTCCAAGAAAACAATTTGTTGGGAGGAAGGGGACTTTTCTTGCATCCCTGAAAATTGTCTAAATGGTGGAACCTACCATACCTACGTGCAAAATTGACCCTAATTTTTATAGATTATTAAAGTTTGTAAGGCTTTTATAGATTCTTATTTGTATTTATTTCTTTTAGTTAGTATTTATTTCTAAAGAAAAATCTCTAAATCACTCAATAAATATATGAATATGTTTTTAAAAATTATCTGTACAGAAGCATTTAGAATAAAAAAGTAGGATGGTCTTTCTTCATAAGGCCAATTCTCCCAACACCTGTTATGTGTCTTGTCTCCTTGAATCCTCTACAACCACGAGAGACAAGTGCTGTTAGCCCCCATTTAACAGATATGTGAATTGACACTCAAAGACTTGTCCAAAGCATCCCAGCTATAGAGGAAGCGTTCACACCGATTTTCCTGGTAACATTCCGGATTATGACTGTTGTCCCAGAGACATTATTTATAACACTCCCTTTTACTCACAAATATCCTGACTTGGATAGTAAATTCTATGGTCACCTGATCCAATTAGTAAGCAAAAGAGCTGGGATTTGAGCTCAACCAAGTCCTGTGCATCTTCCACTGCCCTACACCGCCTCAGAGCCTCCCAAACCAGCTAGAATGGTGTTGAATTTCATGGTACAAGACATTTGCACCACTGGAACTGTGGTGGTCCAGGTGGTCCAGGTGTCAGCCTAAACTTCTTAGGCTACATAGAAATCAAATATTTTCTAGGCTATTATTTCCCCAAACTATGCAAATAACCTTAGAAGACACATCAAGTAGACGAAAACAAAACTCAGACTGGCTTAAGTAGAAAAGGAGACTTGTTGGCTCATACAATTGGAAGTTTAGAGGTTGGGTGAGTTTCACTAATGTTTGATCTAGTTCCGGGATGTTATCAAAGACTAGTTTCAGTATTTTTTTCTTCCCTGTTTCACTCTACTATACGGTTCTAGTTTTATTCCATGACTGGCTTTCTTTGTGGTTGTAAGGTGGCCGCCAGCAGTCATCAAGGTGACATGTTTCCACTCCCACATCCAGATAGAGAAAAAGGTACCTCTTCCCCCAACCAGTGAACAAAAGCCTTGCTCTTTGCATCATTTGGATTACCCTGAACCAGTGATGGTGAGGAAGTGCTGTGTACTGATCCGTTTACAATTGGATCACTCACCATTCCTAAACCAATCGTCATGTTGAGGTTGATGTGGAGGTGGGGTGGGATGATTCTGATTTGTGTACCAATCAGGATTCACTCACTTCTGTGACTGAGGATGAGACTTATGGCCCCCAGAGCTCATGAACAGTATGAGGAGCCCATAAACCTGGAAAGGGGGAAGTGGATCCTAGATAAGTTACCAATGAATGCCCTTTGGTTACCCAGAGCCCATGTGTAGCCTCTTCCCATTCATCCTCTCAGAACATCTACGTTTCCCACTAGAGACAACACGAAGATTTAGTGCATTGGCTCCAAGGTTTGATTCTCTGGGTGATGTGGGTTCTGCTCCGTCATGTCTGGGCGAAATGTCTCATGGTCTAAGGACTCTTGATAATAGTATGGTACCCACATACAACACAGCCTGGAGAAGATGATGAAGGAAGAATAGGCTAGCTGGAATTTTAAAAATCCAATCTGGAAAAGTGAAGAATGAGAAACAACTCATAATAGTCCTCAGTCCACAAGGATATCCCTTCTGCTGGACAGAAATGGTGAGAACTGCCTTCCACTAGTGTGTCCTATGGGTGGTCATGTTGGCTGCCCATGGTCTTCTCTTTGGGAGGCTGCCCCTTGTCCACTGTCTTCCATCTGATAAGCAGCAGGTTTTGGGGGTTAAGAGTAAAGGCTCTGGAGTCAGAATGCCTGGGTTCAAGTAACTGGCTTTCCCACTGTCTAACTGTATGATCTTTGGCAAATTTCTTAAAGTCATTGTGCTTCAGTCTCCTCAGATGCAAAATGGGGACAATCATAGTACTTACCTTTTGGGATTAGTAAGCATGTAAGGAGGGAATGAAGGCATGCACAATGCTTAGAATGTTGCCTAACACATCAAGTGCCCAAGAAACGTTATGATTATTTCAGGTGTGCCTTTGGGGAGGAAGCTCTTTCTGAGGGCTTCTTTGTCAATAGAGCTTCCTTCATTATTTAATAGGCTTCTGGCTTAATTGTTTCTGGTCAGTTCCATAGTCAGATATCTGGCTAGTCAGAGATCAGATTCATAGTCCTTGAGTTTGGGAAGGATGTTTTCTGAGCCTAGGTATTAGCTTATGTGGAACTGGGCATAATTTTCAACCCTATTTGTATAGAAACAAAAGTATCTCAGATCATTTCACTCATGTGTATGACTAGTTAGATCTTGTTTCTTTGCTTTCTCTTGAACCAGACCTTCCACTAGGAGTACCCATTGTCAGCTAGGTCCATGGCGGACGTTTGCCAAACAGCACGTCAAGCCTATGGTGAAGTTGGAAGGGTAAATCCCCAGTCACCAGGGCCCACACACTCTGCTCTACTGGGGCTGGTGTCATCTTGCTGACTGTACGATTGTGAGCCTTCCATCATCTATCTTTTCTTACCCAGGTTGATAGAGGCAGTTCATAGGCAGAAAAATTCTCATGACAACATGTCAACCACCAACAAAATGGGCATCTGTCTTGTCCTATTTATGGCATTACACCAGGCATCATCCCCTTCCATTGCCATGACTCCAGCTCGAGCTGAAGTTTGGGCTGCTCTGTAAGACTTTTTTTAAAAATATAGATCTATGGGGAGAAAATATGAAGACAGGCATAGACATCGATAAAAGGCCTTATTTTGTACCCATTTTCATGTGTCACGCAGACGAACCATGAATTCTACTTTCCCCCATTTTCCTATAAAACTACATACACCGCACTGTACATGTAAAACAAATTTGGAAAGGAGCCTCAAGCTGGCCTCTGAAATTGTGTAAGCAATTATCACATTTTTGTGCGCAAATGCAGTAATTATATGTGTAATTTGGCAGCTGGGTTTGAAAATTTGGCCTTAAATGGAACATAGACAGGAAAAATAAATGTTGGGAAATGCCAATATTTTATAAAGATTTTGAATCAAATAATGGTGGAATTATTGCAAGCCATCTTAATTTTTAATTATAATGATCATTACACAATATACAATAATTTTTTTTGAGGAAGAAAAGAACTATAGATCAATTGCCCATCGTTTTTGTCAGGAAAAATGCCTCAATTCTTAGGGAGGATAATTGTATTTTTCAGAGGTTATGGTACATATTTCAAAGGCTTTTTTTTCCTTACGAAGAAAAGATAGTGATTGCCTACAAGTTCAAGTTCTATGACATATTTTACTATAAGAAGAAAGGGACTCTTTGTGCCGATTACTTCAGAGAAAGAGCATTAACTCTGTGCTTATATCTGAGCCAGTAATCTTAAATTCGGTAAAGGTTTCTTATAAGCATAAAGTTTTGGAATTTAAGATTATAACCTAAGTGAAGAGTAATTCACATTTCTCTGGCTAGATTTAAATTGAACTTTTGGGGGCAAAATCACAGTTTCTCTGTTGCGACTGAGATTGAATCTGGTGCACGTGGCTTTCTCATGTGGTTATGAAGGCTGGTGACTTGGACATGATTTAAGGATGACCCTGGAGCAGTGTTATCTTCCCCGGTTGGTGGGCTCATGTAGAGGTTGACCCTGCAAGGTCTGGAGCCAGCCAACCTGGCTCTACCACTCTGTTAGCCCTGTGACCTTGAGCCAGTTACTTAATCCTCAGCCTCTCTGCACCTTAGTCTCCTCATTTGGAAAAATGGGGGTGGTAACATGCCCACCAAATAGAGCCATCACGAGCACAGAAGGAGCTAATCAGTCATATTTGGTATGGTGTCTGACACTGGTGAACCTTCAAATGATAACTAATTTTTTTGTTCATTTTATTTTATTTTTTTGTGGGAGGAGGTAGTTAGGTTTACTTATTTATTTATTTATTTAATTGATGGAGGTAGTGGGACCAATTTGTTTTTGATCATCATTTGCTATCCAGTGTTGAACCCCAGTCATGACTAAATGAGGAGGAGGGATAATCCAACTCAGAAATGAAATGTGAAAGCAAGAGAAAGTCAGAAAGGTACTTGGGAAATCCAGGTTCTGCATGATGAGATAATGGCCCCAAAAGAATGATGAAGGAAGACAGAATGGGCAGAGCTATCGGACTTCAACTCTGTAGCAAACTACTGAGAGACTTTCAGGACTGTGCTAAACTAGGGCATAAAGGAAGATTCAGAAAGCCTCTCTCGGAGCCTGCAGTCTACAGAGGGAATGAGGTGCGTACTTAAATGACTATAATGCTTGATGCAATATAGTCAGTGCTAAATTCCAGGAGGAAATAAACAAACGAGATGCTCTGGGCATTTAAAAAAAAGGGGAAGGGGAGGGAAAATGTGCAGGTAGTATTTTCTTCTTTCTTTTAAAGTCATGCAAATCTTCTTAGAATAGGTAATTTTGAGGCAGGCATTGGAGGTTGTGGAGATTTTGGTTGAGCTGGCATAATAGGGCTGGAGATGAACCCAGTGAAGAAGATAACAAATGAGGCAGAGACAAGGGGATGAGGGGCACCCATGGATACCTGGGGCATCCATCCTGGTTGGGGATCATGGAGACAGGCCATTGAAGGAAGCATGGGTATATCTGGGAGCCTCTGAATGACATGGCGGGGACGGTTACAGAGCAGAGAATCACTGCTTTGGGCAGGACTGTAAATTCAGGAGCAGGAGGAAGGAAGGATTCTTGCTTTCCACATGGAGGAAGTCTCTTGCTCCCCAATGCGTGAACTTGTAACAGAGGGATTCACTACTGTTGACCATGTCAGCTTCATCCACTCTGAGGGGCATATATAGTAGTAAGTCCTAAACACTTTAGTATGAGTGAGCTTGAAGATATTTTCACACTTCTCAGGGTTGTGGTGAGGACTAAATGTTGCTGTGTGCTCAGGAATGGGTAGTTATTACTAATGACAGGATCAGCCTGCAGGGTTTGGATATGTGGAGGAAACATCCTTATATGGATCTACTGGTGTGGCGTGGTGACTAAAGACAGGCTGAATCTACTTTGGGCTGTTATGTAGTTGTGTGAGAATGGGTAAAATGCATAAAGTGCACCGTAAGTTTGCATGTGCCCCATCCAGGGGGACTGAAAAAAATGATTAGTATGGTTATGTGTCATTGAGCCTAAGCAGCGGACGGGAGTTTGGGGTGTTAAATTATTTTAAATTTTATTTTTTATTGAAGCGTAGTTGATTTACAATGTTAGTTTCAGGTGTACAGCATAGTGATTCAGTTATACATATATATTTTCTTTTCAGATTCTTTTCCATTGTATGTTATTATAAGAAATTGAATATAGTGTCCTCTGCTATATAATGGGACCTTGTTGTTTATCTACTTTATATACAACAGTGTGTATCTTTTAATTCCATACTCCTAATTTATCCCTCCCCCTGCCCTTTCCCCTTTGGGAGTAAAATTTTCAGGTGACAGGTGGCCAATGAGGTTTTGGTGAAATTCAGGAGAGGGGAAGAATAGGAAAGTTCCAGGTGGGAGCTTTGACATGAAAAGTCAGGTCATGCATAAAAACCCGAACTTCTCCAGTTTCCGTGTTTTGAGGAGTATAAAATAGAGCTTAATTCCACATTTGCAAACAAACTCCCCATATATTTATTTTCTAAACTTTTAGTAAATGGCTGTAGGTGCTAGGCACTGTTCTAGCTTACTGGAAACACAGCATCCAACCAAAGAAACCAAGTCAGTGCTCTCACGGGGTTTAAATTTCACCGGGGGAGATAACTGATGACAAGCAACAGGGAGAAATAAAGCAGGGTCAGGTCAGGGTTTGGAGTGTAGCTCTGCGTGTGTGTGTGTGTGTGCGCGCGCGCGTGTGTGCGTGTATCTCTTAGATTCCCTAGAACACAGAGCCCGAGACAAAGCTGACATCCTAGCACTTTGGGGAGGTGCAATCTCAGGGTTGTGAAAGTAAGGGAGAAGGGAATGCTCAGCAGAAAAATCAGGGAAACAAATAAGAGGTGGTGCTTTTTTAAACTGGTCATAGCCTAAGAGGAAAAAGGTGGGTCCCTCAGGACATTCCCAGAGAGCCCATGAGGAGCTCTGTACTTGGGGAAGGAAGAGAGAGCAATTTGGTTTGATCTCCTGCCATTTCTGGTCTCTCGCTGATCAAAGTTCACCCAAGTGGGTGTTCTACTTCCGGTTGGTGTTACCTCACCTCTCTGGGCAGCTGCTGGGGAGGCTGGAACCCTCACGGGTCCAGCTGGGTCAGACCCGCATTCAGGAGCTGCCAGAGGGGAAGTTGAGCCAGGCGGCCGCGGCGAGAGATGAGGAGATGGTGGGTACATCAGGGCTTTGCTCATATGCATCACGCTGGCTGGGGCGCCTCCACCTGCAGGATAGGGCAAGCGAGTGATGCCTGGGAACAGATGCAATGGAACAGATCTGCAGAGGCACATAAATCGGATCCAGGACTCCTCCTCTGTTAGGTATGGTGGCCAGACCTCCCTGAAAAGGTGCTGTTCGAGCAGAGTTCTGAAGCAAGTGAGAGAGACACCCACATGGCTATCTGGCAGAAATCTATTGTAGGCAGAGGGAATATCGAGTGCAAAGACCTTCTTGAGGCAAGAGCAGAAGGTGAGAGCATAGATATTTGAAGAGAAGGAGGAAGGCAGTGAGGCTGGACTTAGAATCATTGAGGGCAGGCATGGGTGGGAGGAGATGAGCTCAGAAAGGCAGTGGAGGGCTTTCTAAACCGTGATCAGTCTTTGGTGTTTACTCTCGGTGAGAAGAAAGCAAAGGAGGGACGGGATGTGACTTACATTTTTAAAAAATCTTCTGGTTTCTGGTAGAAAATGGATTATAGAGGGGAGGGGGTGAAGGAAGACGCTGGGAAGTCAGCTTGGAGACTCTAGGCCAGGTGGTGGCTGTGGAGGTGTGAGCTGCTGGATTCTAGTTATGTTGAATTAGGGCTGTCGCAGTTTGTTGATGGTGAGAAGAGAAGAGAAATCAAGGATGATTCTAAGAATCTTGGCCTGAGCCAGAAGAGCAAAGAGAAATGAGTCTCACGGAGGCCAGGTTCATTTCTTTTGGTAGGACTTACCTATTTTGCCAATAAGAAGCTGTCACTGAGCAGGAGCCTCCATTGTAAACCATTGCAAGTTGAGTTCACCGATGATGCATAATATGTTCAACTAATTTCTATATTTTAGATTCATTCCATACAAGTAGATTGAAATTTAAAATTTCCATTATGCATTAAGTCTGGTTATAGTATCTCTATTAAGAATAAAGGCTTAATTAGCCCTAGAAGTAGTAAGTTGCCTAAGTGGGGTGTGTGTGTGTGTGTGTGTGTGTGTATGTGTGTGTGTGTGTGTGTGTGTGTGTGTGTGTGTTGGGGAGGGGTGGTGAAATATACTTGTTTTTAGTATTCCTCCAATGAGAGGCAGCCTGGAACTCCCCATACAATATTTCAGATCGCTTTAAGATGTTGTCATGTCGGTTTCATTGTTATTGATGCTAAACACTCTAGGAATATCTCTGGCTCATGCAAAAAGGTCCTGGAATATTTCAATGATTTATGAAACAAAGAGGTTTTCTCAGTGTCTGCGAAACAACAGTGATGGCTTCCACAAATGCAGTAGTAAGCACTTATTACAGCACCTGGAACACGGTTACCTGGTTGCTTTCTGTTCCATTAACAAGTTGTGAAAAAGTCTTGATGGAGCTTTTAGCCATAAAACATCTTTGAGTATAATCTGTTTTTAGAAGATTAATTGCATCTGAAATAGTAAAGCAAATGATAAACAGCTTAAAGCAGACCAGAGAAATAGATCACGTTTCTGTTGAGGGCAATAATATTGTTCCACACTTAAGAAAACTTTGCAGGAGAGAAACCTGGTAAGAAAAATGGGTTGAACCATGTTTATTAGATGAAATCCATTAGGATATTCCTGCCAAGGTGTGTTAAAGGGGAGAGAATAAATAGGACCTTTTTCAGTTAAAAAAAAAGATGTAGAAAATTTTATTTTAAAAATATTTTTGGTTTATATAGTTATTTGAACCCCCCCATCCCCTGCCAATACTCCAAACATTTATTTACTTACTTATTTTCAACCTGAAGTTTCAGAACAGACTGGACTCAAACCCAAATAAGTCCTGGGGGCTAGCCCAGAAGGATACAGATGAGATCTAGTTGGCTGAAATCTTACTTGGGACAAAGATTTTAGTTAAAAGGGGGGACACAATTTGATGTGTCCTCTGACTCTGGAAGGAATACGGTTAGAGTGTAAGATTTTGCTTGTTATGTTTTAAATTCTTATTAGTAGAGGTCAAAGCACATTGTTGCTGATGATACCAATAAGAAGGAAGGACCACATCCGTGACTCACCACAGCTGAGCAGGAGAGGTTCATCCAGGTTTTGGTGCAGCTCTAAATGATTAGCAAACACTGAGAAACCCAGCTTTTGCCCTGTGGAAAGACACACTTGATGACAAATAACACCCCTTAGAGTTTCAGACAGGCACACGGAAAAGATATGCTATTTCCCTGGGGGATAGTAGCATATGACATTTACCACCCCAAGGAGATGTTGCAGATGGAAAGTATTACCGATTCCAGAGGAGTCTTGAGACATATTTACAGATGATACACCCTTGGAAGTTTGACAGCTTCTGCAACATTGCAGAGTCTCTGGGCTTTGATGTCATTCACTAGCCATCCTTTAATGATGAGCCCAACATGCTATTCTTTAGACCTTAACATAGTATCTTCTATGTTCCAATTTCAGGGAAACCCGAGGTAACAACTTAGTATCTATTCAGCACCTGCTTATAAGGGATTAGGCTAGGCAGTGATTAATAAGAAATGAAAGGCATTTTTCTTATAAAAGTTGTTATTATCTGGTAAATAATAATAGTAATTATTATTATGCTTCCCCAGGCTGCATAAATCCTGGTTGAAACAGGGGCACATTAACAGTAGCAATACATATTTCACTGCAGGACCTCTGCTTCTGGAAAGGGTTTGGGCATTTCTTGCTGGGAGTCCCACATGGTTTCTGCTGGGTACCACGTATGGCCCCCATTTTCCTCCCCTCTCACTCTGGCTCCTGCTCTGTGGGCCTCCAGTCCTGGGGCACTTCACTGCCTCTGGGGCCCATGGACAAGATGCTCTCCATGGCATCCACCTCTTCTGCTGAGCATCACCACTACTGATGTGTGGGATTCCTCTGGTGGTAACCGTGCAGCACACCTTTTGGAGTTCTCAGGATGCCAGAGCCACATCATGTTCCTGGCAGAAGCCGATAATAGATGTCTCTCTGAATTTGGGTTCACACGATGAAGCAGGGATATTTGCACCAACTGTCTTACAGAACTCTACTGCTCCAGTGCTTCCTATTTTTATTCATGGCTTTTCCTCCCTGATTCTTCCCCCATCCCCCATCGCTGCGGTTGAGAGTGGAGGCCAGTGAGAGTAGGGTGGACAAACCCAAGGGACACTTCTCAGCTTAGACTCATGCCCTCCCCCAATAACCATTGTTTTTAGACTGGCTTTTATATCTGATTCCTTTTCCCCATAGGATAGAATTCTCTTAGTTCTGGTTGTAAATAGACTTGTAGCTGGCCCAGTTTATCAGGCCTGCAGGCAGGATCAAACATCATAGGCTGAAGTCTATTAATAATCATTTACATTTGAATCTCATCACAGAGCATTTTCGTGGACAGTACCTCATTTTTCCCACCAGAGCCCAGAGTCATACAGCTGAGACTTTCCTGCACATTTCATAGTGTAGCGTTCAGCTCTCTTTACTCCCTGGCCACCACCCCTCTCTGTTATTTTCCTCTCTCCACCTCTGCATCTCTCCGAATGTATGCCTTGCCCCAGTCACAGAGAGAGAATCATGTGCAATTTCCTGAACTCTCCACATTCCCTTTGACCTTTGTGACTTCACACCTGTCTTAGATTGGGCTCCCTGGGAACAGACTCTGAGATGTAGCACCACATGGGAGGTGCTCTCGGGAGATTCACTCACAAAAGACATGAGGAAGGAAAGACTGCAAAGAATTGAGGAAGGTGAGATTGTGAGCAGGTGAGGAAGGCAGAATTGGGTATCGGAAGAAGCTGATTTGCAATGTGGTGGCAACTAAGATCTCAGACAATCCTACAGGGCACATAACGTTGGGCAAGACAGTTCTCTGAGGCAGAGGGCATTTCTCAGTGAGGAACAAAGATGTTAGCAGTAAGCCTCTGCTATTACAGCAACCAGGGGATGGGTGAGTCAGCACTGAAGGGCCCTGGTGGAGTACCAGAGTAGTCATTGCACGTTTTCCTTCCACCTTAATGATCTTACCCAACTTAACTGCTCAAAATCAAGCCATATTTTAGTTTCTTTTATATTTACATCATTTTTTATCTTACACAACTAATTTTTTTTGGAGTTTCTAATTGACACTTTACCCCTCCCCCACCATGACAAAATAAACATATATTTTAATCTAACTGCTAAGATCAACTTGCTACTTTATTTTAAAATGAATGGACTGGAATATACTTTTTCCTTACATATGTTTTTCTTGGATCGCCTGACCTCATCTACTTTGGAACAATTGTTTCCAAGTTCTGTAGCACAAATCTCCTCCTGGGAAATGTTTTCATTGAACTGATTTGGAAATAATATTTTTTAGATTCCATGTCTTCTTCCTTGTATTTCTGTTTACAGCCTCAAGTTACTTTTTACAAAGGATTAGTGGAGACAAACTTTTTGTCTAAAAACGCATTATTTTGTCATGCAATAGAATGTTTCGTTCAAAATAGTTTCTACTCATAACTTTAAAGGATTATTCTGTGGTCTTCTGGTAGCTAATGTTGCCGATGAGAAGTCTGATGCCTCTATGATTCTCCTTGCTTTGCAGGTAACCTGTCCTTTTCTGGTGGCCATTTCATGATTTTCTTGTTATCTTCAGTAATTTGAAATCCCGTTACATTATCACTAAGGAAGAGTTTTTCTGCGTGCCTCCTGTGAGGCACTTTGTGATTGCCTTCAATCTCACGGCCCCTGTCTTTTCTCAGCTGTGGGAATTTGTCTCCAATTATTTTTTTCTCTTCATTCTCTTAGTTTCTTCTGGCATCTTGTTCATGAATCTCTTCAATTGATCTCCTGTGTATTTTCCATTTCTTTGTAATTCTCTTCCATGTTTTGGGTGATTTACACTTCTTTTTTTTCTTCTTTCTATCAAATTTATTATGACAATCGTATTTTTAACTGCCAAAATCTCTTCTCTTTGTTTGCTCTTTTAATGACTATCAGTTCTTGATTTACAAATGCAGCTTTTCCACGACCTACGGCAAGGGAGCTGAACTTTCATAATTCTGAATCTCTCAGTGATTAGAATAGCAAAGGTGGCTTGAAAGAAGTTCTCCAAAACAAGACCCTGAGAGATCTGTGGGAATCTGGTTGGAGAACTGAACTTAGACCCTACTGATTCGATTTTGACTATGGTGAGACATTCTTTTATTCAGCCTTACGAACATGATTAAAATGAGTTGGCTCTCATTTTAAATTTGTTAAAATGCTATCTTGGAATTTCTTGGGGCTTATCACAACTTTTCAGGCATTCTCTGAACCTCACTTATTGGCAAGATGGGATTAAAATAGAGCAGGAAAAATGGTCAAAGTTAAATAGATTCTTTCAAAGTGAGAAAGTATTAAGAGCTGTCATTACATAGAGACTTAGGCCACGAAATAGGAAGAGGGTTATATTCAGAAGTGTGGTTTTTATGAGGAGTGTGTAGAATGTTATCAGTTGTTAGAGGATTTTTTGGGCAAAGAATGAGAAGCTCCAATTTAAGAAGCTTTTCAGTTCTTCCTTATCCATGATCTTCATTGCTGAAGTGGTTGCAAACAAATAAGTATTTACTGTAAATAAAGGATAAAAGACCAAGAAATCATTTCCAATACCGTGAGATGACAGTGCTGATGAGTCACTTCCTTCCTAAGAACTGAGATTAATCAAGATTTCAGAAGTCACTTTCACATAATATGTTCGTGATATTTGTGAGTGTTGCCTAGGTGAAGATTGAGGTTGAATTGTTCCTGAAGGCTTTTTGGCATAAGCTTCACTGTATTTTTTTGAGACATGAGAAAAAAGAAGGAGTAACTTTTTGCCCTGGCAAAACTTCCATGTTCCTCCCTAACCCTTCTCATAAAAATATCTTTATTTAATTTATTTTTGCAAAAGCACTAGATTGAGAATGCAGTGTGTTTGGGAAAAATCTGCAAAAGGGCTTTCCATTGGTAAATGGACCAGTCTTTGCCTCTAATCATTAATATATATGATGGCATTGCTCAAAGCTATACTATCCACCTATCAGAAAATGTGTTCGTTTTTGTGAATGTAATTGGGTTAATGAATGCATTCATACAGGGGTACCAATTCTTCTCAACCATGTTAGATGGAAGTCCTGCCTTTTACTTCCTTGGTGTCTCTCCAGATGTGGTAGGACAGGGTTCCATGCACTTTGGGATGGATATGTTAAAGGCTATTGACGCATTGTTTCCTCTAAGACTTTGTTGACAACCCTTGGAAATGCCCAATGTCAGTATAGATTTTGGGATCTATTGAGAAATAAGCTCTAAGGGAATACTCACCTTTGAAATTTTGAGAAAGGGAAGTAGCAGTCATACGGGCATGGAGATGACAACATTTATTAAATCTAAACAGTAAATGTAAAGTCACATGATCATTACTCTTTCATCTTACAACCTGTAAAATAAAAGAAATCAAGTTCAGTAGCTTCAAGCTGACACAAAAGACAGGTGTCCCCTGCTCCCTAGGACTCATCTCATTAATATACATACAGAAATAATATCATCAGCATCCTTATGTATTTTTTCCTATTTACCACTAACCCTTTTTAAAACCATTATTCCCTGTCTTGAATTTTGAAATATGGAGGCATCGATAACAAATTTCAAATAAGAAAGAAGCCCCACATAATAGTAGGTATGAAAACCTTCCCCACAGTTAAAGAGCTCTTGGTGTTTACTGCTCAGCAATTTCCCAGGCACCTATAAAAGGGCTTTCAGGTTAACTACTGCAAACCCAGACGTTATAGTCCTGTCCCATCCATCTTCAGAGTCCAGGAAACAGATCAATATTTGGGCTACAGGCGTGGAATCTATAAGCAAACCTTTCAAAGGCCCTCAGTCCAAGCAAGGACAATTCTCCAATTAAACATATAGCATTTTAGAAACCTATTTTGTTGTAAGTACTCACTACATAAACTTTTTTGGTCTTTGTTAATGGTCTGGCATAGGTAAAGGTATGGACTTATTCCTTACCAAGAAAAGTCCAATTGAACATATTTTATTTAAATTAATAAAGCACTGTGGAGAGAATTGAGGGTTGAAGGATTAGGTAATGAGTAAGAGAAACAAATGCAGATGAAATATGACTTCCTTCATGTTGTGTGTTTCAGGAAATATTTAATTCACCTGAATATGGCTATGAGTTATGCTTAGAGTATTGTATTAGAATTCCTAGTAGAAAGGGATTTAGATATTCACGTAAAGTTAAATATGGTTAGACAGTAAAATATTGATTGCTTACTACAAACAATGCAGCAGGGTATCTAACACTTGTTTTCCTTGTGGAACATAATAAGGTAATTAATTTATCTCTAGCTGAGTTTTATTTGTGGAAAAAAATTTTTTTTTGGTGGAATAGATTTAAATGCATTTTGTGTGTATCTCCAGCAGCTCTCTATTTGTACTATAATAACCATGTGCAGTTTGTGGCAGGACTTTAATAGTCATCACCTTGGAAATGGGGATACTTTCTTCTTCTTTTAAATAGTGAGGTACAAGGCTCGGTAGTAAAACAGCACTCTGGATATAAAAGCTAATGACTAATAGGAGAGTTCTGACCCTCTGAATTGCGTTTACTCTTCACCAATGATTATGTCATTAGGAATGAATTAGATAGTCAATGAGGTGAATCTTCAAATCAAAGCTGCCACTTTGAAATTTTCAATAATCTGTTCGCTTGTAGGATTAGGGTAGTATTTAACAGCCATTACTGTTCTGTTGCTGGGGTTAGGTGGCTGTGAAAAACAGTTTCCTTATGGTATCATTCTCTCTCTCTCTCTCTTTTTTTTTGGAGTAACTGTATTTTTTAAAGCCAGAGTTCTTTGAATACTTACTCCTGGTATGAACCACAAGCTAGAGCCAAAGTAATCTACTAATTACTCTCTGAAAATCACAGGAGAACAAAGAGTTGGGGAGTTGAATTAGAGGTTCAAGTACCCTAACCTTGGACATTCCAGAGATGTTGAGGGATGGCGATTCTGGCACCTGCCTCTTGTTTTTGTTTTTGTTTTTGTTTTTCCTGCATATTGTTTTTCTTATCTAAATAATGTAAAGAAACGTAATGACTATCTTTTTTTTTTTTTTTTTGTCTGCTGGTAGAATCCATTTATGACTTTTTATATCTAGTTTTGCATACTCTCTCACTTTTTTTTTAACTGCAAAAACATTACTTTAGTTCTTTTGCGGGTACTCAACTATTTATACAAATTGGAATAATTGCTACAACAGTAGCCTCTGTTTCTTGCATGTTTGTTGTGTGCTAGATGCCACGCTAGGGGCGTTATCTGCAGTTTCCCAGGTAGTCCTCTCCACACACTGTGAAGTTGCTGCGTGGGATAAAAAAGAGAACCGGCTAAGATGCAGATAGTAATATAAATTTTCATTACATGCAGAGAATCACATTATTGATTGCAAACCTCCCTCCCCAACTCAGATTCACTGATTTAAAGGATAATATTCTCTAAGAACACAGAGCAAAAAATATAAAACTGACTAGTGGGAAGAAAGCAGATAAATAATAATTCAAGTACCAAGGAACAATGTAAGAAGAAAAGTTGCATCAAAAACAAAACAAAACAAATCAACTCCAGGCCAATGGATTGGAAGAGTTTACCATGGTTCAGGCAAAGTTACTGAACTGGGTATTATCAAAATAGCAATTATTGATAAACATGTCTGGTGATTCTCTAAAGTTCAAAGATAAAGAAAAAATTTCCTTTGAGACTTCTTCTTTGACCTAGGGATTATTCAGAAGTGTGTTGCATAAACTCTAGGCTTTTGAGATTTTCCTTTTGTGTTAAAAAAAATTTTCGGTCCACATGATACTGGGCATCAAATGAATATAAATTTCCTAAATGTGTTTGGTAGAATATGAAACTGGGATTTCTAATCAGTTACCATGATGACAGAGTCAAATATGTTTGGAAAATACTAAGTTAGACAAAGTTAAACAGATTTATTTCCTGCAAATATTAGCTCCTTTAAACCAAGAGCAATTAAGACCTTCCAGGAGTGAAGTGAAGTATGCAGTGTTTCCCAAACATTTAGTCACAGAGCCCCCTTACCTGTTTTTTTTTTTTTTTTTTTTTCTCAATGAATCTTTTGGGAGTTGACTCTGAAGAATAAATTTTGGAAAAAATCTTGACTTATGGCTGCTGAGTAAATTTTTAAGGATGTTCTCTAGAAAGAATCATGGCCCCCATGTTTCAGAGCAATGGGTTGTTAATGGTTTCTTTCTCCAAATTGAAAGTAAATTAATATTAAAGAGAGTTTAAAAACACCTCTCCCATTGCCTCACGGCTGGGGAGCCTGCTGTTTTTACCTGCCTAAGGAAACACTGAGTCATAGAACACTTAAGTGACAGAGAGAGAGAGGGAGAGAGAATTTGAGGTTGGTATCTGGTTCATTGTACATGTTAGAAACAAAACTCAGTTATTCTGAGCACATCCTTTGGTAGTCATCACATATGCTAATTTCAAAGACTCCTTGTGTGCTGTCATATAGTCCCTAGAAATCCAGACTGAATGGATTTCCACGGTCTGATTTTGAGTCAAGATTCCAAAGACCTGGTCATTTTAATGGAATTTTGGCTTAGAGGCTCATTTCTGTTCGGTTGTGCTACATGTTACTACAAGGCTACGATACCCTACAGGTGAAGAAACTGAGACTCAGAGAGCCAGGAATTTGTTAACGTCACACACACAGTGAATGATGGAGCTGGTTCTTGAACTTTTTCTAATGCTTATGCTGTTCTCCTTGGCCACACTCTTCAGGTTGAGTTGTAGTTCTTTCACAATGGGGCCATGAAATATTTACCAAAACATCTCATAGTAGGGCTGTGATGAATATAATGTTACCATGTAGTAGTTACTTATTAAACAGAAAGAATTGCATGGAGAGTTCCTTCCATAAGTAAGAATACCATTCTTTTTCAAGACTGAAACTTTCATTCAGTCCATGACCTTTGTAAACGAAAAAATGAATTATTTTAACAGTATTATGATTGGTTCTGTATTGTTTTCAAAGTATATGCTCAAATAACTTATTTCCTAAATACGCCTTTTGAGAAAATGACCTGTCAAAACAGAAGTCTGTTTTCTTAAATTATTTCCCTTTGAAATATAAATTTTTAGCACAATAAGGTATATCCAATTAATGTTCTTTAGAGCAAAAGACATTCAATTAAGTTCATATTTCAAAGTTAACCTCTCTGAAGAACAGAGAGTTCACATTAAAAAAAAGTGTCCTTGATTCTAGTCTTTATACTTTATTCACTACTAATCAAGCCTAATTTGGGAAGAAAAAAAAATATATGGTTTAATATGGAATTGAGTAAGAACCTGCTGAATTCAAAGTTTACTTGATTGAAACAGTTGATGTTATTTCTGTTGTTAGATGGCATTCAAATGTGAACCAAGTAGACCCCAAATGCACCAAGACCAAGCTATGATTTTTTTTCCTTTTTAGAATTCATTGATTTTTGAAGTCTTTGGAACATTTGTTTGCTTTTTAAGATGTCTGCCATCTGACACGTCCTTTGTAGGGTATTCAGAAACATGCTTACTTGCTCTTTGTTTTGTGTTAGGAGGTGAATTCATTCCCTGTAGCCTGGTTTATCTGCATCTGCAGTAATTAGTTGGGTGGTGAATTAAATGAGTTACACCTGAGTTAGCTGAGAGCTTTAATCTGCCTGCATGAGTAGGAAAATTCTAAGCTTCCACTGAACTGAAAATCCAACTCACTGGCAGGATAGCGGGTGACAATGGTTGGAGCTAATGAGATTCTGTTGGACGGGATTGAATAATCATTTAAAAATCCATTCATTGGCTGACCTGGCTGTCAGGACAGGGCATCGTCACACATGTGGTATGGTTGCCTGGACCTCTGTACACTGTGGATAGTATAACCCTTTCGCAGAGTCCACCCCTCAAAACATCAACAACCACGTTTTAACAATAGAAGCAAATGTATGATGGACTTGTGTTTCTTAATCAAACTGAAATTCCGCATTTGGCTAACGGTGAGTTGAGGGAAAAAATGGCTGTTCCATCTTCTGTTTGTTTCTAAGAGCCAGCAACAAGCTCTTGGCATCAATATTCACAGTGGGTTTTCAAACACTCGGCAAAAAACATCAACAGCATCTGCTCACACCCCACCACCCTACCCCACATTCATTCGGTGGATGGCTGTAGCTAGCTGGGTGGTTAGATTCTGCACCCTTCTGTATTTAAACTCACACTGTGGACTAACTTCAGAAAAGTTGCTTCAAAACAGTTGAATTTTGTCTTCAGCCTCACTTATGAGGACCAGGCCACTTGACCAAATAGCAGAGCCAGTAAGTCAGTAACCTCTCTGACTTACTGAGGGGCCATGGCAATCCCTAGATACAGTTAAGGGTCCAGGATTTAAATCATGACTCTGTAAGGGCTAGCTTTGAGATCTTGGTCAAGTACTTTAGTTTTAGTCTTAATTTTTCTTATCAATAAGTATGGGGATCAAATTATATTCCCTGTTTACCCACAAGGTAACACCTTTTAATTGACAGGAGCTTTAAATATTTCCAATATTACACTTAAATAAATATATACTATCTACCTTCTGGTCATAGGTTTAATCCTCTGGAAAATGTCTAGCCCCATTCCACATGACAGATATTTGTGAACAGCTATTTTGCTGTTAAACCATTATGTTTCCATTGTAAGCACCCTGCCTTGCTGTGATCACACCATGGTTTCCCACACCATCATCCTTCTGCTCATACTCCTGTAGGAAGCAGCTGGTTTTCTCAGTGCACTTGTTAAGATGTGGTACTCCAAATTGTACACAGTACTCAAGTTGGAGTTCTGATTGGATTTGATATATCCTTATTTTGCAGCATTCAGACTGCAGTCCCAAGATTGCTTTAGCTGTTTTGGGGAGCTAGATCATTGAGATTTTAGTCCATAAAACCCACTAATATTTTTATATCAACTTCACGTGCATCCGTATCAATCTTGCTATACTTAATAGTAGCTAACAGCTAACTTTTATCAAGTGCTTACAATGTACAAGGCACTGTACTATATGGTTTGCATATATTAAATGTTTAAATCTCATAACAATCTTAGAGGCAAAATTTGTTATTCTCCCTGTTTTACAGATGAGAAAACTTGGACTTAGAATGAAATACGATGGATTTTTTTTTTGTGTGTGTTGACCTTGTATACTGCAACCCTGCTAAGTTGATTTATTAATTCTAGAAGATTTTCTTTGTGCGTTCCTTCTTTCCTTCCTTCCAAGTTCATTGGAATTTTCCTTATAGACAATTGTGTTGTCAGCAGATGGGATAGTTTATCTCTCCTTTTCCAATCTGTGCGTCTTTTCTTTCTTTTTCTTGCCTTATTGCAGTGTCTAGGACTTCCAGGACAATATTGAGTAGGGGTGGTGAGAATTGACATCCTTGTCTTGTTTCTGATTGTTGGGGGGGAAAAATTCAGTCTTTCATTATTAAGTATGATGTTAGTTGCAAAAAAAATTTTTTTTTTTTTGTAAATGTCCTCTATAATTTTGAGGAACTTCTCTTTTATTCCTAGTTTGCTGAGAGATTTTAAGAAATCATGAATGGGTGTTATATTTTGCCAAATATTTTTTTCTGTATCTATTAATATAACCATGTGGTTTTTCTTCTGTCGGCTGTGACATAGTGAATTATACTGATTTTTAAATACTAAAACAGTCTTACCTTTCCAGAGAAATCTTCCTCAGTTGTACTGTATTTTTTTTTAATATATTGCTGGTTTTGATTTGCTAATATTTTATTGAGAAGTTTTATGTCTTTCAGAGGGATACTGGTCTGTAGTTTCATTTTCTTGTAATGTCTCTGGTTTCGGTATAAAGGTGATGCTGGACTTGTAAAACTAGTTGGGGCTTGTTCCCTCCATTTCTACTTTCTGGAAGAGAATGCGTGGAATTGGTGTCATTTCTCCTCTAAACACTCGGTAGAATTTGCCAGTGAAACCATCTGGGGCTGGATATTTCCTTTCCAGAATGTTTGAAGCTACAAATTCAATTTATTTAATATTTTTAGAATTTTTAGATTATCTATTTTATTTTGGGTGAGTTTCAGTGGTTTGTGGTTTTCAAGGAATAGGTTCGTTTCATCCAAGTTTTTGAGTTTAGATGTGTAGAAGTTCATTATGATCCTTTTAATATTTTGGGGGCCTGTGGCGAGTTCTTCTGTGTCATTTCTGATACTCTCATCTCTCTTCCCTCTTCAGTGTCATTAGAGGTTTATCAGCTTTATTGACATTTCAAAAAATCTTTTTGTTTCATCTATTATTTTTCTCTGCAGTTTTGTTGATTTCTGCTCTTACCTCTAGCAGTTTCTTTTTTTGCTTAAGTGGGGCTTCCTGTGCCTTTTCTTTTCTAGCGTCTTGAGGTGGAATCGTAGAGAATGTTCCTTTAAAAAAAAAATTAACACTATGAATTTTTCTCTAAAGATCTTTTTCAGTTCAAAATATTTTCTAATTCCATAGGGATTTTTTTCTCTTTTATCCATGGATTTAACTGTGTTTTGCTTAATTTCTAAGTACTTGAAATTTTTCCTGTTATTTTTCCGTTATTGATTTATAGTTTAATTCTGTTATGATCAGAGAATATGCTTTGTATGATTTAAATTCTCTTAAATAGGCTAAAGTTTTGATTGTGACCCCTGGATATCATCTCTAGCTACAAAGAAAAGTCAGTCTCCAATAACCATGTACCCTCCGGAGTGAAAGGGTCACTTATGTATCAGTCCTTTGTTAAGGATTTGACATATGGGTGATACATTTTGTTTTACAGCAATGAAAAGAAAAGAGACAAAACTATTGTGAGAAATCAGAGATAAAATTTACATTAGCAACTTAAGAAATGTAATGGGTCCAGGAGTGGAGGTGCAGGCTGGGAGGTAATTAAGTCTGTATTTTAGTATACAAGATACAGTTTGCTTGGTAAAACTGATGGGATGGGAACTCCAGGAGAGAAGGAAATTCCGGTTTCTGTGTTCTTCGAGGAGGAGGGTGATCATATCTGTCTTTGTCGTTGGCTAAATTCTCTCCTCTGCAGGCCCCAGGCTGGTGTCTGCTGCTCCTTGTGGTCTGCTGAACCTCCACTGGGATGTGGTTAGCCAGCAACTGCCGTATCCGCACGCCTGCATCCGTGGCTCACTGCAAATTAACCCCTGGCCACTGGATGCCACTCTTCTGTCAGAGTTCTGGTTTGCCCACCTCTTGCTGTTAAACTCCTACCAGTGAATAATTATTTCTGGTTTCTGCTCAAGGGTTACAGTATGAAGTCTGATGAAATTGTTTAACTGATCATAACGTCCATCTCTCCAGCGAGCTGACGCCTGGCTTAGGCAAACCACAGAAAGTTTCATTTCCAGTTTGCTTGTCTCCTGGTTTAATGTGAGTCATCAAAACCTCTTCCATTCCCCAGGCTTTCTCCCGTTGCGGCCAGCTTGCCGAGGCCAGAGCTCAACACTTCATGCGGGTCCCTCTCCTTGTCTTCAATCGAAGCCATTTGAGCACAATTATGTTCTTCTCTGCGGCCTTCTGTCTTGCTGCACCTCCTCCCTGACTCTCCGGGCTGAGTGAGGTTTCTCTTCCACCGAAGTTTCCCTGCATCTTAGATGTATTTAGATTGAACAAATTGTAATAACTTGTTTATCTTGGGAGGCTGGTGGGATGGAGCAATGTATGCAGGCTTTGAAGTCGGACCGTGGCAGATTACCTAAATGACCCCTTTGCCATGTGGCTTTGCAGTTTCTCTCACCCAAAGGTAAAGCATATTCCTCTGCCCTTACCTGAAAACTCATGCAGCTTTCTTCGGCCAGTGCAATGTTGGCATGGACCATGGAACCAAGTGTGAAAGGTCCTTGTGTGGTCATGAGAACAGCACGCCTGAGACAGCCTGGTGGTCCCAGAGAGATGGGAGGCATTTGGAGCAGAGTAACCCTCAGTCAAACCCAGCAGGGATCAAATGGCCCTCGGCTGACCTGCAGATCACTGAGAGTAATTGAACATATGTTTAACCTGCTGATATTTAGGGTGGCTTGTTGGCAGCATTTTTGTGGCAATACATAGATACGCTAGGATTCAAATCTGATCTCCACAACTTACCAGCTATGGTTTTGAAATATACCAGCCTTTTAAAATGGGGTCAGTAGTAGCTTATCTGTAGGGTCATGGCCAAGACAAGCAATTGCATATGCAAAATGCCAAGCGTGGGGTCTTAAAGTTACCTCTAGCTCTACTGGTACCATAGTGGGTACCCAATAAATGTGTGTTGAGTGCATGATTGACACTTGGTGATGACGGTGAGGAACATCACGTCATGGGATTCAAGGGCTTGTTTATGATGTTGCAACCATGGAATATGGTGTCTAGAAGTTTTTAGGGGCATGAATCTTTCTAAGTTTCTGCGGAACTATAAGATTCCATGACACCTAGTGTGTAGCATGAAGAAGTAGTTCTGCATTGTCTCTGAGACATCTCTCACCTCTGTCATCTTCTGATCCTGGGATCCCTGTGTTCTGAGAGCTCTTCCTTCCCGCATGTCCTGTGGCTGGCTGGTCCTGCTCTTCGTGTACCTAAGTCATGACTCCTCCTCTATCAGAAAGCCCTGCACGGAGTACTTCCTCTGTGTCAGGTGACCTCTATAGGGTACGATATAATACCTGTACTTTTATCCTCTCCCTCAATCCTCATAACCCCACCAAAGGAAGTTCCATATGAGATGAAGACACTGAGGCTTGGAGAGGCAAAGTAGATCACACAGCTAGTGAACAGTACAGCTGACTCCTAAAGCCCTGCTTTACTTCTGCTTCATGCTCTACCATAGATGAGTAGCTTTTAAATAAATGTTTACCAGCAACCCCAGAGTTACCCTAGAGGAATTATCAAGGGAGTTTGAACAGGGAGATGTTGTGTGCAGAGGACAGGGTGTGGAACATCCACCAATAGCCCTGACTTCCAGTTTGCTGGTGGTCCTGTTTGCAACTCAGATGCATAAGAATTTATTTTTTATGTCTACAAGTGGTTTGTGAGTCACCAGTTTGTTGAATCATAGTGTCATTTGTCACTGAGCCCCAGGAAAGGTGCTAGGTGGCCTTCCTGTTTGTCCTCTGAGCTAATTGTGATGGGCATCTGTGATTCCAACCGTGCTGTCATCTCAGGAGGGTCATGGGTCTTTCTTAATGTACTCTGTTCAGCCCCGGCAGACCCTGCAGTCTGAGCCCCCTGAGCCTGGTGCCTGCTGTGCGATGCAGAGGGGACACGGAACCCACAGGAGGTGCAATAGACCATCTCTAAAGGTTCTTTGTCCACACTGAATGTTTACGAACAGTGGCAGGGCAGCAAAAGGGATAATCCAAGGAAGCAGATTTTCTTGCCTGACTCAGCCAGTTACTAATGATGTGACCTTGGATTATATTATTTAGACTCTGGGTCTTGATTTTCTCATTTATAAATGGGAACCAAACCTCCTCCATGTTAGATGGTTGTAAAGATCAAGTCTCATCAACACCTGCCTCTCCTGCCTGCTGCTCCACACGCTCTCTCTGTTCCAGTCACTGTCACCCTCCCTCCCGTCTTCCCGAGTGCTTTGCCTTCTCTCACCCCAGGATGTTTGCACGTGCTGTTCTCGCTGGGAGGCATGCTCTTTCTTTACTCTGTCATGTCCCACCATTTGGTGAACTCCTACATCCTTCACGCTCTCAGCTCAAGTGTCTCTTCTTTTCCTGAATCTCTAGCATAGATCATCTTCCTTTGTTGTTCTCATGGGACCATCTTCCCTTCAAAGCATTTATCGCAGATCCCAGTTCTTTCCTTATCGCTGTGATTTTTGGTCAATCTTGGTCTCCCCCAGTGGCATGAAGTTCCAAGAAATCAAGGACCACATCTCATGTTAATATCTGTTGCATCCACAGTTGGCTAGATCAGCACTTTTCCTATAATAACAGTCAATAAAATTTGTTCAATGACTGTATGAATACGCAAGTTTCTGACATTTAGCTGGGCTCAGGAAATTGTAACTGCCACTGCTATGGTGTTCTTTTATCAGATTCCCAGGCATTTCATATTTTCTTGTGTTCTCTTGAATGGAATCCAGAGTATTGCATCACTAAGTTGCCCTTTACATATGGTACAAAGGGGCAGATGGTAGAGTATCGTCAGAAACTCCAAAGGACTTTACCTCTCTGAGCCTCAGTTTCTTCCTTTACACAGTAACTTAGACCCTTGCTTCCCTGGCTTTTGTAACACCCTCAGGTGCAGGGCAAGTCACAGGGGGAATACGGTACATCTTCCTGGTTCATTGATTTTACTCGAATATTTGTGGAAAATAAAGCCGCTGTAATTAATCAATGAAACAAAAATGCTTTATGGAATCGAATTACAAAATGCACACAGATTTTAAGATAAAAGGATCCACCCTCAAGTTCCTTGGTAATATGTGTGTGTGTCAGAATCACGCCGGCTCTGTCCCCGGGGATCTGATTTCATCCGGCCTGGGTATATATGTATGTATTTAAAATATACATGTGTTTAAAAGCTTTCCATGGGATACTAATATGCAGGCAAGGCAGAGACCACTGTGCTGGGTTATTTTGGTGGAAAATGTGACTCACGAATGGATGGTGGATGAATTCAAAGGTCCTTCCTAGTTGTGAACTTTGCCCCCTTGCTTTTCTTCAGTTCTTCTAAAACGATCTTGCAGTTCTGCGATTCCACATCTAGGTCTTTCAAGAGCTACTTGTGGCTCTTCCCCGGGGGAAGGTGTTCTCTAGCAACTCAGGCAATAAACTCATGAGAATTTTCAAGGGTGTATAGAAACCATCCCATGGCCGCTGTTGGGGAGCCTGACTGTTTTCAGAGACGAAAAAGGCATGCATCTAAATTTCTTGATGCGAGATCTGGACAGCTCTGCTCAGATTTTGGAATGGGGAGTTCCAAGGGTTCTCAGGTCTGCAAATGGGAGAGACTGCTGCAGCCTTCTGGCTTGGTTCCCCGACCATCTCCCATCTGACCAGTGCCAGGAGTCTGACTCTCTGCTGGAGCCTTTGTTACCATGCAGGCTGCACAGCAAAGGATGTGAACGCTCCCTTCAATAAAGCATCTCTGCACACTGCCTATTTGAGCAGGCATATCCAGAGATCTTAACTCTCAGCATACAGGGATGCTATGAAAATCAAATGTGTTTTATTTATAAGTCCCTGTGCTCCCCCTCCCAACCTCCCAAAGAAAAAAAAATTGCAAGCAGCGAATGCAAATAATTTTTCAAATCGATCGTTTTATGAAAATGCCTGTTTTTATTCTATTTTTTTTAAGGACTAGAGAATCACATAAATGACAATTCCAGAAAACCATAGATTTATGACTTTTTTACTTTCCAAATATGTTGGCAAGGAGCAAAAAAAAATAAAATTTTGTAATTTCAGGAAGAGAATAATGTACTTTTTTATTAAAATAGAAATGACACACTGCTGCATATCTAAGTTGATTTAGTGTTTTTATTAGTTATATAACTGTTTTAATACCTCACTAACTATTGCATTCTCCCTTAAGGTTTCCATTGTTCACATACCCTAGAAACAAATTGATAATTCTGAAAAAATAAAGTATTTCTTGGTTGTTTGCTAACGGCAGAATAGCAATCAGTCACCACAGGGTTACTACAATGGGCATCATTATATTTGGATCCTTATCAATTTCACTATACGGGTAAGTATTATTGCTGTTTACCGGAACTCCTTTGGTGTTATTGCTTAATTTTAATTGTGATTGTAAAATGTGAACAATGTGGATCTTTAAACCACAATTAAACACCTGCTATACTTGTTGTCTGTTGGCATTTAAAGATATATTGAGTATTTAAAAACTGCTGATTCAGATATGACATCGAGCATAAAAATAGATTTAATTCGAGAACAAATGTTTGCTGAAGGAGGAAGTTCCAGGAAAGTTTTCGGAAGTCAGATGGGTGAGTCCAAATTTAAGTTCAATAGGAAAACGGGGACCCAATGGAAAGTGTAATCGTCAGGCAGGATGCTCTCTGGCCTCCTCCTGCCGGGGCCCGTGCCAGCTTCCTTCAACCGTGGGGGTCCGACTCTTTGTCCCACTGACAACTTGTTAATGAAGAACCTCCGTCCAGGAAGCACCTGCCCGATGTTGAGGAGATATTAATAGGAGAAATAACAGAGTTACCGAGGCGCAGGGGAGGGTGGTGAGGAGAAGGGGGGATGGCATTTCAACCCCAGATCCCAGCCCAAATCAAATGTGAAAAGTAGATGGTTCTGGCCTTGGGGGCTTCAATCCTGCAGATGGAGGGTGATTTGAAGTTTCCTGAAATCCATATTCGGAGCGAGCAGTGGTCCCTGAGCGAGGTCTGCACTCTGCAAACCCGAGACTTGCTTTCTTTCCTTTCTTCCTAATAGGTCAATGGGTGTCTGCATCATCTCCACCACTGTAATTAATCATTTACACAGTGTCTGCAAAACACGATGCTCGGTTCTAAGCCTCCAACATCATTTAATACAGCGTCGTTTGCTTAAAGCTCCTATAGGCTTCCGTTTTTTCGGAAAATAGCATTTCTTGTTTTAATTTCCCAGCAGTGTTTTTACAAACAGCGAAGAAGGGAGTAGTGTGGGTGGGACAATGGGACCATCAAGGAATCTTTCCTTGGAGAAATAGGACCGCAGGTTGGATGTGAGGAGCAGGAAAGAATAAAATATACTCGGTTATCGTCATCTAAACTTAATCTTTTCACTTATAAAAAAATCAAATCAAAATAGACTTGCAAATCCCAACTTTCCGTTTCAAGTAAACAAATCTGATGGCACGTGAGGGAGCCGCTCAGCTCTGTTAGAAGGTTCCCGTGAAACGGTTCAACTTTCTGCAGAGACTGCAGAACAGCTAGCTCCGAGGAAGCTGCGGGAGGAAATGGGACGGCGGTGGAACACACCTGCTCAGGAGTTGATTCTGGAGCAAGCAAGGTGCACAGGTCAATCCCACTTCCTCCCAGGCAGTGGCCTGCCGCATTCAGACAGGCTGTAAAACTCTGGGCCTCTTTTCTTCTCTCCTAAGTGCTGTCTCCGTGCCGTGACACACAAAATGAAAAATCACCAGACTTTAAAAAGCCTCCAAAAGCAATCCGGGCATTTCATGAGAGTCACTTGAGTACCCAGGGGAGGGGATCACATATAGAAAGACTCGAAATCTCTCACTTCACCAGTTCTCCTTCCCTGTGTCCCTCGGATGTCACCGGCACCATGGAAATGACCTCCTCCCAGTTTGGAAGTCCCTGTGAAATCATGCATTTGAATGAGGATGAGCAAAGAAACCTCCTGGGGGAACATTTCATTTTCTTTCCTCAAAATCAAGCAGCCTGAAGCTCTCCCCTGTGTTGGCACCCAGGAGTGCGGGGGTGGAGGTGGGAGGGTAGCCAGGAGGGAAGAGGGGGGCATTAAAGATAGGTGTGTCTGCTTTATGATTATAGCCCTAAACCTAGGCACTTTAGAACCAAATCTGAAGTAAGAATTGTTCTCTTGGGGGTCATTTTAAGGGACCCTTAGATGTGATGCTTGTGTCCGATGAAGACACACAGTAGGTGCTCAATAAAGAATTCCTGAATGAACCGATGCACAGCAGGCCCATTGAAAGGGTCACAAAAGAATGGATGTATAAAGAAGTTCTAACTCTCCAGCCAAGCTTGCACAGTGATGGCGAAAAGTAGTTGATTTCTTTGATTCTGAAGGCATATTAACCAAGGTAACATCCCCTGCTGTCATATACAAGCCCCTGAATCCCAAAGGCATACCCCCATTTCAGATTCACTCTCACTTCATGTCTAAAATGAGCACTCCTGCTGGAGAGAGGCTCCTCCAAGCTCAGGTTCAGGGACCCCGACTCCTCCAGTTAGCGGCACATCTTCCGCACATGACTTCCAACCGTGCTGGAGGAGGGGACGCACAGGAAGGGCCAGGCTCGGCAGGTTCCTAAGGGGCAGACCTGGAAGTGAAACACACACATCACTTCTACCCATGTTCCATCGTCCGGCGGCTGCACCTAGTGTGCAGGGAGGAATGCAAACTAGTCCAAGAAGAAGGGGAAATAGTTTGGTGAACAGAGGAGAGTCATTCGAATGAATGTTATAAGAAACCCGTGGGTTAGGAATTATGCCCTGGCTCTTTTACCTGCTGAAGAAAAAGAAAATATGTTGAACAGTTTGCATGATCTTTGGCATCAATGGAAACATGAAATCTTTTCTACTCATGGCGTGCGCCTTGAAGTGGCCAGAGTGTCTCAGACTCAAAGTGGGGGGGACGGGAGGGTAAGTGTTCTTTTTGGAATGATAGTTGCTTTTGTCTGGGGAGGTGCCTTGGACCCGAGCATGTGTCACCATTAAATAAGTTCACACTCTCCGTGATGATCGCTACAATGGCAATCTAAATTTACTGTCAATATGTCCCTAGAGACTAGATCACCCGTAGCCCAGGGACTGACCTTTCCTTGATCATTTAGTGATAGATATAGGTCAGTGAAACTCATATGATGTCCAAGCTGGATTCATGTCATAAATCCTATGCGGTTTGATGATATAGTCTTATGACCCCCTCTAAAGAAATAAATCATTAGGCATTTTGTGTTTCTTGTGTGTATGACTTTTTCTCAAGCGATGTACCCAGAGGGAAAAAGAAAGGCAGTCTGGTGTTCGAAGGGGCTTTCCAGCACACTTTAAACCAGTGCTATTCAGTGTTTTCCCCTGACTGGTGCCACTCCATGAGCGTTACTGCCATGAGAAATCCAGATTTCTGTGTGTGTGCTTTCTTTATTGTAGGGGTAGGTAATTAGGTTTATTTATTTACTAATTTTTTTTTTAATGGAGGTGCTGGGGATTGAGCCCAAGACCTCATGCAAGCCAAGCACGTGCTCTACCACTGAGCTATACCCTCCCTCAACAAATCCAGATTTTGACAATAAATATTCAGGAAAACTTACAGCAATTTGAGCCTATTTTTATATCTGTTGAATATAATAATAAAAATACGGGCTAATACTTTTACATCTCTATTCTAAAAATGAAATAAAGAAATAATTCATTATTTTACAGAAGTCTTGATCTGCAGTGGATTGGAAACAAAAAAATAAAGTGGCCTCCTCACCAGGGATAGTTTGAGAAGCCCCGCTTTAGTTTACTGTCTTAGGATCCACGCAGGGGCCTCCTGTGAGAATGAAGAAGTGAGTGTACCTGAAGCCATGCCTTGCTCTGCAAATGGACAGCATTTTTATCGTTGGTGCATTTGTCAAGCTGCTACCCTCTCAGAAAGACCTTTCCTTTTCTGCCCCTCCAGAATGTTTGAGAAAAAGGTAGGGCAGGAGGATGCCTAATGGAGTATGTTTTGCAAAACCACGATTTCCTGTTGCAGAGGGCTTGGCCTGTGTTCTGACCCATCTGTGGTCCAGGGACTTACTGGGTGTTTAATCTGGGCCCAGGGCGTAACAGGGGGATGGTCCCTGAAGGATGTCCTCCTGCCCTCCAGTTCCCAACTCTTGTTTTGTTTTTTCTCCCCTAACATGGAAGAGGCCACAGGATCAAAGTGCTGTTTTCAGAAAATCAGTCTTGTGTGCATGTCCAGGATAGACTGCACTAGGAAAAGCATAGAAGACGCCCGCGAGAGCAGTTTTGATTGTCCACCAGGTCAGTTTTCGAAATGGGGCACTGGAATCACCTTGACCTTGACGTGATCACGGTCGCCTGCACGAAATGCTGTAAGGCCCCACTGCCCATTCCACTGGGGAGGGGCCAGAACACTGGAGGAGTGCCCTGTGGACTCCTAGGTACAGTGCAAGTAGAAGGCCTTTCACTCCTTTCCCAGAAGAAAAGCAAAGGCTTTGTTGGCAAGAACTACACCCGCATTAAGGGATAGGCTATATGCAGATTTTGAGCACTTAACTTGCACATATATTACTAAAAGTATGGATGAAGGTATCATCGTGTGACTACGCTGAGCCTTGAATCCACAGAGATGTGTTAGCCCCGTCACCACAGGCACAGAGGGCGTGACCCTCCTCTGCCCAGAATCCAACGCGAGTCCTTCTCTCCAAGTCGTCTTCGCCCCCTCGGGGCGCTCTGGCTGCTCCACACTCACTCGTGCTGGTGGTCCAGTGTCACTGAGCACCTACCGCGCGCCAGGGCCCATGCTGGGCATGGAGAATGCAGACGTTAGTGAGCCGTATCGCCTCCCTTTTAACATTGATATCTCAGTCTGGAACGGGCCTCTGCCCAGCTTTGGTCAAAGTGAAGGTCAAATTGATATCCAAAGTGCTTAAACCAGACGATTCTCCGACTTTATTTCTACAAATTGTCTAAGTTGTACCACTCTATCTGGTTAGACCAACCAAAAGCTGCATATCTGGATGGATTGCCTATTTATGATGAAACAGTGTGGACTTAGCTGTCAGTAAGCAGGAATATTAGAAACAGAGATTGAAAGAGTGTAAGTCCAGCATTTTGCAAGACTTGGGTTGGAGGCTTCCACCATACTGTCTGGGGTCCATATCCAAGGGTTTGTACGTAAATTCTTTGTATAATGTAGGCAAATCAGTATATAACTTGTATACAGTATAGTGCAAGTTTTCTCTTTACTGGTATTTTTCCTTACTAGAAAGTAGGATTTGTGCAAGTTGTAAAATTTTCTTTCTTGCTTTGGCTACCAGGACACCCAGGGCTAGGTTACCTATCTTCCTTACTATGACACTTCAATTCATTAAAAAATACCCTTTTTTTTTGGGGGGGGGTATCTTTTATTTTAAACCACCTCAGGTTCTTAAGTAAAGCTTTGGGAAAATATAACAAATATCTAGATTCCACTAGAAATTTTCTTCTTTATAGATACTGAGCAGATTCTCTCCTAGCAGGAAAAACCCCGGAAACCAAGAGGACCAGTTCTCCAATGCAGCTCTCTTTCAGGACCCACTGGTGGCTGGGACCTAGCAGACTGTTGCTTTAGGTAGACAAAAAGAGTACGTCCTGGGTTAAATGCTGATTGGAACAATCTTTGCCTTACCCCGAAGCCTTTTCCTTATTGGCTGATTTCTGCTTATCCTAAAAGAGCAGGCATCCTCCTGCAGCTCTGAGGCTGTACCTTTGACGTGTCAAACTATTCCTTGGTCTGGACCCATGTGTTAACCTGTTATGTAACTTCATAACTCTTTCCTGATTAAGGACAATATTTTTTTGCCTTTATTACATTCATTCATTTATCCAGGCATCATTGTTGTGTTCCCAGTATGTCCCAGGCATCACTAGAAAGCAGAAATGTGTAGCTCAGGTAAATGCTGAGGTTTCTAAACTGACCAGGTCTTAGAGTCTGAAGAAGGGGGACAAACACAGAGCACAAAATGATTCTTTTCCAGCATGAGGCTGACGCTGCCCCCCAAACAAACACAAGCCAAACAGATTAAAAAAAAAACAAAAAACCTTCTCTTCATGGTGGAATTTGTGGTTGAAAAAGTGTATAATCTTATGGAGACTACAGAGTTAGGGATCTGGAGAGAGAGAACCCATAAAAGCTATGGAAATTCATAGAATCTATGGAAACTAAACTCATGAAAATAAAGAAAATAACACACAAAGTATAGAGAGTATTGCTATAAAAAGTTCTCCAAACAAATCCCTTGGAAATAAAGCATGTCTTTTCAAATGATTTATAGGAGCTTTGTCTAACCAGGCCACCTAAGGATAATTCAGTATCCTGGGGATGTACCTTTGCTCAACTTTGCTATTGACTGTTAATTAAGGGCTTGAACACTGTGAAGTGATGTGTTAACTTGCAGGTCTTGTGTGGCAAAGATGCAAATAATTTCTGTCTGGTAACAAAGATAACCCCAACAGTTTTGGTTTTTATTGTCCTGTGGAACATTAATCCACTTTGTGTCTAACCTAGCAACCTAATTATACCAGTTCTTTTTATTTAAAAAATTTTGGGGGGGGAGATTTAATTTTTTAATCATTTATTTATTTTGGGGGTTTTTGCCATTTCTTTTTTCAAATTTATATATGCATTTATTTTGCAGTATCATAGTTTTTAAATTGAAGTGTAGTTGATGTACAATATTATATGTTATAGGTACACAATACAGTGATTCACAATTTTTGAAGGTTATATTTATAGTTACTATAAAATATTGGCTGTATTCCCCATGTTGTACAATATGTCCACGTAGCTTATCTTATACCTGATCGTTTGTACCTCTTAATCCTCCCCCTCCATCTTGCCCCTCTCCCCACTGGTCACCACTAGTTCCTTCTCTACGTCTGTGAGCCTGTTTCTTTTCTGTTATGGACACTAGTTTGTTGTACTTTTTAGATTCCACGTATAAGTGATACCTTACAGTATTTGTCTTTCTCTGTCTGACTTACTTACTTCACTTAGCTTAAGGCCCTCCAAGTCCGTCCATGCTGTACACCAGAAACTAACACAACATTTTAAGTCAACTGTACTTCAATTAAAAAGCAAGCAACCAACCAACCCATTTAAAATACGGGCAGAAGAGTTTGGTGCAGCCACTGTGGAAAACAGTATGGAGATTCCTCAAAAGACTAGGAATAGACTTACCATATGACCCAGGAATCCCACTCCTGGGCATATATCCAGAAGGAACACTACTTCAAAATGACACCTGCACCCCAATGTTCATAGCAGCACTATTTACAATAGCCAAGACATGGAAACAGCCTAAATGTCCATCAACAGATGACTGGATAAAGAAGATGTGGTCTGTTAATACAATGGAATACTATTCAGTCATAAAAACTGACAACATAACGCTATTTGCAGCAACATGAATGTTCCTGGTGAATGTCATTCTAAGTGAAGTAAGCCAGAAAGAGAAAGAAAAATACCATATGAGATCGTTCATATGCAGAATCTAAATACAAAACAAAACAAAACAAAACAAAACAAAACAAAACATAAATACAAACAGAAACAGACTCATAGACATAGAATACAAACTTGTGTTTGCCAGGGGGACAGGGGGGTGGGGGTGGGAAGGGACAGACTGAGATTTCAAAATGTAGAATAGATAAACAAGATTGTACTGTGTAGCACAGGGAAATACATACAGGATCTTGTGGTGGCTCACAGCGAAAGAGAATGTGACAATGAATGTATGTATGTTCATGTATAACTGAAAATTGTGCTCTACACTGGAATTTGACACAACATTGTAAAATGACTATAACTCAATAAAAAATGTTTAAAAAATGAATAAATAAATAAATAAAATACGGGCAGAAGAACTGAACAGACATTTAACATTTCTTTTTAAATGCCCATAAATACCCAAGTCCTCAAAATGCTCTCTGAACTAGATTTACCTTCTTCTTACTGCCTCCCTCATGAATAAGTTAATACATCTTCGGCAGGTGTTCATTTTATACTGGTATGAGAGTCTTGTTTTCAGCTATGAAAATTATACTTTGACATTATGTATAAGATCTTGCACGTCTTACATTATTATTAGTGCAAAATCAATTTCCATTCACCCTCCTTGCTTAACAGAAAACTTTCAGAATCTCTCTCCCTCTTTAGCGGTGGGTGCGTTGAAGGGCTCAGACATGCTTGCATCCAATCTTCCATCAGTGAGTTCAACAGTTTTGCCTTTTGATATTTTAAACTCTTGATGAGGTCTCACTGTGGTCCACAGTGTGAGGATACTCAGTGTGGAGCCAGTATTGGGCATCTTCATTGAATCCACTCAAGTCACAATGGCAGAGCATTGCTCTGACATTTTCCCCATATCCCCACCATAACAGCTCCATGTCAGAACCCAGAAGGAGACAGCAGGACACTCTTATCAAGGTCTCTCTCTTTAATATTTGATATAGCTCTGTCTTCCTCCCTCCAACCATAAAAGTTCATCAACTAATCCAACAAACATTTAATGTGTACCTGGAACTTTCCACAACTATAGAACAATAGCAGTAGACATTTTTAAGTGCCTACTATGTGTCAGGCATTCTTTTAAGCACTTTATGTTATTAACTCAGATAAACAAGATGCCCGTTTATGAAACCTTATGCAGTCACTAGCTTAATAGGATTAAGAACTAAGACTACATTAATATGACTTTACTCCCCCAGAAAATTTTTGTCTGGAAAGATGAATTTGCAAGTAAACTTATTGTTTCAGGAACTTGTGAAGATCAAATTTTTCCAGAATAATGGGCAAGGAAACTAGGTCTCATCAGGGTAATAAGAACCCTTTCTCAGGATCATACTTGACTAGATTATCAAATGACTATTTGCTTTCCCACTGAGTCCACCAATCCTAAACTATTCTGTCACAATAAATTTACTCAATTCCAATCCAGATACCTGCATTGAAATACTCTTCCTAAACAGAAACCCCAAACTTTAAAACATCCTGTCCTTCACTGCTCCATTCTGAGTTGCTACTAAGACTGTCAAGGCATTGGATTCCTTGGCTGCAGTGAGCCAGGAACTTGGTTTTGCTTCAGCAACAGCTCATTTTAATGCTCCTTTCAGGGAGTCAGCAGTTAATACTAGCATTCAAGGAAGCTATGATCTAGTGAGGGAGACAGCTCTTCAACAAGCACATAACATAGTTTAAGGTAGTGATAAGTGCAAGGCAGGGAAACAAAACAGAGAGAAGGAATGGAGAATGGTAGGGGACCGGGGCTGCATGCAGTAAGGTGCTCAGGAGGGCTGCTCTGGGGCCAACACATTTGAGTAGAGACCTAAGGGCAGAGAGAAGATCTGGGGAGAGGACGTTGTAGCCGAAAGGAGCAGGAAGTACATAAGTCCCGAGGTAAGAGTGACGGGGGTGTATTCAAGGAAGAGCAAGACGGTTGGATCATGGTGACGTGAACTGAGGAGGATGAGTCTGGAGATGGGAGAGGGAGGCAAGGTAAGGTGGTTGGGTTCGGTTCTAAATGGGAGTGGGAAGACTTTGGAGGAATTTAAGTGGGGAGTGACATGATCTGATTCAGATTTTTAGAAGATTACTCCAGCAGCTCTGTGGAGACAGGATGGTTGGGAGTGAGTGGACTGGGGTGAGCATTAGGAAGCTCTTGGACAAGTCCAAGTGGAAGATGACCATGGTCTGACTTGAGTGCTTTCTGTGGGAGTCCTGGCTGGACTTAGGATATGCTTTGACCTCGGAGCTTGGTTTGGAAAATAGTCTGTGTCCTGAATACCCTGGTTGATGCTGGTCCCTTTGTGAAGCCAGAGGACTAGAGGAGAAGGAGCAGGAGGAGGAGGGAAAACCAACAAGAGTCTGATTAGGGCATGCTAATCCTGCCATGAGGTGGATGGGCAATGGAGATGACTGAAGGCCAGGTTGGCAGCATGGGCTCACTCCCTTTATCTCTCTGATGGCTCGATGGCCAAATCCTGTGCTCAGTTTCTCCTGCCTTCCCTCTTCTCCTCCCATCCCCCAATATTCTCTTTTTCTAATCATTCCTTTTGGGAATGACTTGGGATTTATATATGTTCAAGGCACAATGAATGCATGAGTTAATCTACATATTCTAGAGTTTCACCTAAGGGAAATTTAGAGTGGGGAGAAGGATTATTTAATTAGCAATATATTGTGAAAAGGGCTATTGTACAATTTTTTTTTAAACAGTTACAATTTTGGATTCACTAGTGGGTTATGAAATCAGCTTAGCGGGAGGGGAAATCAATTTAGTGGGTCACAAACAGCATTTGAAAGAATGAAATAGAATAGAGAATAAAAGAGGACATCACACTTAATAAGGGTAAGTATTATGTGAAATGTTTGTTTCCTACACACACTCATGTATATAATGGGCCACTGTGTAAAATCTGTGTTTTTACAGTGAATTATAAAAGACTCCGGAAGTCACTGCCACGGGAGAGGTGTGTCGCAAGCATTAGCTTTCAGATGAATAGCAGCAATTTCAAAGTTTAATGGTGTATTTACACAGAACCTGGGGTGCTTTATTTTTCTTATTTATAAAATGGGAATACTATTTTCACCCTATGTTTAAGTCTGGATTCTTCTGGTGGCAAGAGAGAGAAACTCAGCTCAAAATAGCTTAAGTTAAAGGAGAAAAAGTTTTTATCTGAAGGATTCTGGGTCAGCTTATAGTCTGAAGCAAGAGCTTAAGGAGGAACTGGGGCAGCTTTGGAGCCTGAGACTAAACCAGGGAAATGTGTTCTGCTAGGAATCTCTCTCTGTCCCAGTTTCGTTCTTTCCTGTGACAGACAGCTGTCTTCACATGGCCAGAAATTATGATGACCATTAGCCTTGGGTTCATTCTCTTTTAGATCTGAGACTTAGAGGCAAAGGGCTCCTTTGCTAGCACCAGTGAGATAATCTCAAGGAAAGGCACTGATTGGTCCATTTTGCATCACATGCCCATCTCCAGTCAATCTCTCTGACGTGGAGGATGAAGCTTTAGGTTGGTGGGTTGGGCTTTGTGTACAACTGTGTGAACATGTGTTTGGGTGTGCACACGTGTGCTTTTAGAAGTCAAGGAAAGATATGATAGGAAGAGAGCAGAATTACATCTTTTATATATACCATGGAATATTACTCAGCCATAAAAAAGAGTGATACAATGCCATTTGCAGCAACATGGATGGGCCTAGAGGTGATCATACTCAGTGAAGTAAGTCAGACAGAGAAAGACAAATATCATATGATATCGCTTACATGTGGAATCTAAAAAAATGATACAAAGGAACTTATTTACAAAATAGAAATAGACTCACAGACGTAGAAAACAAACTTGTAGTTACCAAAGGGGAAGAGGGGGGAGGAATAAGTTAGGAGTATGGGATTAACAGATACACATTAATATATATAAAATAGATAAACAACAAGGACCTACTGTGTAGCACAGGGAACTATATTCAATTTCTTATAATAACCTATAATGGAAAACAATAGAAAAAAGAATATATTTATATGTATAATTGAATCACTTTGCTGTACACCTGAAACATTGTAAATCAACTATACTTCAATATAAAAAACTCAGAACTACTGCATCTTTTATATGCCATGGAAATGCTGAGAATTAATAAAATACAGTTCATGAGAGGTTCTGAACTTGTAATTTACCTTGAGGAATAACTTAAATGACTTCACAGTAAACTAGCATCTGTGGACCAAATTCTTGGGCTCATAAAAGAAAAGCAAGATGTGATTAATTCTACAGGAGGTGCCTTACGGGGCACCGCACCCTCTGCTTGATGTGCAGAATGCCTTCCCAAGGTCCTCTGTGCATCAGTCCTAGCTCAGTTGGGTCTGTGCTGTGCTTTGTGACTTATTAAACAAGTTGGTTTGAGCAACTCTGCATAGAAAAGACCCAGAAACACTCTGGGACCCTAAAGTTCCTCCAAAGATCACAAGATCTAAACTTTGCTCTTCCCAAGATTTCAAACGCCAACCTATATAATAAGCTTCATACTTAGGAAATGATATCCGGTAATGGTGAAGAAAGATATTTGCTAATGAAACCTGAATGAGGGCTGATGAAGCTAGACAGCGTTAGATTGGGTTAGTTCCTACACGATTGGCGGAGGGATCTCCGCCTTACACCAGCCGCCATTCTTTTCCTAGAAGTATCACCTCCCTGCAGACGAGTCATTTAAATGTCTTAAGCTGCTCCAGAGGATGTCCTGGCTACCCAAATATTTTCTTGTCAATCTTCTGTAATATGTTCTGTCACACTGGGCCCTCCTGGGAACGAAACAGGTTTACTTTAAAATTTTATGAGATCAACTCCTCTATATCCAACGGCTGGTCATAGAATGGGATTATTAATACAGAATAAGTAACGGGCAACTGAATTAGAGGACTGTAATTCCATTGAGAGGCTCTAGATTTTTAAATTAATTTAATGCTTATGAAAGCTGTAAGACTGACAGCCTGGGAGAATGAAGTGAGCTTTTTCCTCTCTGATGAGTAGGTACAGCTGAGTCAGAGACTCTGCCGAAACTTGGCAAGGCCTGGCACGGTGGTCTCTTCATCCGCGGTCTTTGTAGGGGTGGATAGGTTTGTCTTTTGTCTAACCTCTTTTTTTCAGAAGGAGAGACTCTGGGCTCTGGGAAGGGCTTTGGTATCAAAGAAACTTGGGTTAGATTCCCAGCTCTGTCTCTTGCTTATAGTGTGATTTAAGCAGGGCCACCATATAAAATACAGGATGCCCAGTTAAATTTGAATTTCAGGTAACATTTCAAATTTTTTTCTAATCTATATCCCAAATGTTACGTGAGATGCACTTACATTAAATTTTTATTGTTGTTTTCCGATATTCAGGTTTAATCGGGTGTCCTGTATTTTTATTTCCTGAAGGTGGCAACTCTAGATGGAGTGTATGTCACTCCAACTCTCTTTGTCTTAGTTTCCTCATCTCTAGAATGGAACCAGTAACACTCATCTCGCTGGGATGCTGAGGGCTTGGATGATACAGTGTATTCATTTGACAAGTATTGATTGACTGCCTACTCTGTGCAGTGAACACCACAGATACGACAATGTACTCGTGAAGTTTACATGCTACTGAGAGGCAGATAGACACTAAAGAACAGAAATGTTGAGTCAAATGGTGATACGTGCTATGGAGGGGGAAAAAAAAAAAAAAAAGCCAGCAGGGAAGGGGTAGGCATTGGTGGTGAGGAGCTGGAATTTTAGGTAGGTTGGTCAGGGAAGGCTTCACAGAGAAAGGGATATTTCACTAAAGTCTGGAAGGAAGTAAGGAAGGGAGCCAGTTATATAGGTAGCTGGCGAGGGCTCAACCCAGGTAGAAACCAGCTAGGGTCACAGTCCTGAGGCAGGAGGTGTCTGGCATGCGGGAGGAACAGCAGGGAAGCCAGTGGGGAGAAGACTAAAGGGTGTGAAATGCCTGGCACAGCTGTGGTGCCCTTTATCCCTGCTGTAGGGCCACCTGGACCCTGGTGGATGCTAGTTGATGACTAGAGAGCCTTCTGGAGGGTCAGAAGTCTCCAAAGATGGGCATAGGGGCTCAGTTTCCTCAATCACAAAGTGGGCGTGAAAATAACAGCATGGTCTCCCTTGCAGAGTTGTTGAAGGGGTCCCCAGAGGTCAGACGCGTAACAGGTTTTGTGAAGCAGAACCCGTCACACGCATGTTGTATTAATATTCAGAGCAGCACAAAGCCCGTTAGCTCTTTCTGTTTCCCTCCCCAAGAGGGAGAAGGCATAATTTGGTAATTTCTATAATTGAATATGCTTTCCTGCCTTTAGCTTGCTAGCTCAAAACTCTCCACTGATGGGTCTGAGGCTATGAGTTTCGGGGCCATGATGACCGGTTTGCTCCATTCTGTACCAACTGGCAAGGTACAGAGTAAGCCCCACTTTCCAGAAAGGGCAGCTCACATGATGTTAGCCCATCTGGCCTGAAGGAGCCTTGCTGTGAGCTTCAGAGGCAAGACTAGGTGCGTGGAGGCAGGTAAGAGGCATCAGAGAGAGCCCCAGGAGCTGGCGGGCTTGGTGGAACCCCAGGTCGGCAGTGATTAGGTGAGGGTAGAGATTAGGGCTGGGACTGGTGCAGAGTTCTTGGTCAAGTCTTGAAGCAGTTTGGTGCAGAAGATACTTTGTGACAAGGAGGTCAGGAGCTCAGGCCGGGGGAGGGGTCAGTGGGGTGAAAGGTCAGACCCTGGGTCCCAGGTGCAGGGTGCTGCCTGCTAAAGAAAGTGGAAGGGAGTAATGCCTAAGCCAGTGTTTTTCCTGTGTGGTTGGAAACCACCTCTGACTTACAGACATGGAGTGGGGCTTGAGAATCTCAAAATAAAAGTGACCCAGGGGATTTGGATGCAGAGCATTTACAGTCTAATTTGAGACCCGTAGGTGGAGGTACGTGCGTTCACCTGTCTCAGTGAGGCACGGAAGAGAGAGAGGGGTTGTTTTTAACACTGAACTGAACCATCTCTGTTGTATTTTGTGTTTTTGATTACCTCTTTATATCTCTGTGTAGTTCCTTAATTCTTTTCATGTGTAATTATCTTGACTTCTCTAATGAAATTTAAGTTATCTGATGATCAGGAACCATGTCTTTTACTTCCTCGTGTCCTGAGTAGTACCCAGCTTGAGTGCTGGGCATGTTAAATTTCAGTAACTACCTTCTGACTTCAAGAATTAATTACACAGCCATCCTTGTTTCCACCTCATCTGTGAACAACACTTTTGCAAATATGCTGATGGTCTTAGAGAACTAGTGTTATAAAAGTTCACTACATTGGCATGAAACTTTTCTCATTATTTGTAAATATGCCTTATTGCGTTGGTTCTCCACCTTGGGTGCATAATCATGTTTTAAAATCCTGATCCCAGGCCCTACCCAAGACCAATTAATTAAGAATCCTTGGGGGTAGGACTCAGCCATTCCTGGAGAGGGATGAGGAAGTGTTAGCCGAAGCTGGGAGCTTGGGGGAGGAGCTTCTGCAGGGACAAGTGGTTAAGTCTTGGAAGGGAATTTTGAAGGCGTGATGCTCAGACCTCTGCAGGAGGCATGGCAGATTGGTGCTCTGAGTTCTAGGGGGAAACACAGCCAACCATGCAGGTGGGAAGGCTTGGTTTGTATTCAGGCAGCTGAAAGAAAAGGCCAGGTGGGACTCAAATCATGAAGGTGGGATGGGGCCACTAGCATGGATCTAACTAGTACTTCTGAGACAGTGTGATAAGGAGGATGCCATAGGTGCCAGAGGCATGAGGAGGTTGAAGCCATGGCTGCCCTCTGCTGCTGGAGTGATGGAGGCTGAATCTGGAGGCAGGGAGGTTGAGTGTCCCTTCTTCTTTTCTTCATTCTGTAAGATGCTAGGCCACTTGGCAAGGGAGTCTGGAAATGTACTTTGTAGACTGCTAGCCCCAATTTTAAGATACATCATAGAGAAGGGTGAAAGAAGGAATTTATTGCTGATAGAAAACAGATAAATAACCAGCATACCTAGCTAGTAAATGATGAAGGTAAGACTGGAACCCAGATGGTCTTGCTTTGGAGTCCGTGCCGACCTGCACATTTTGCTGAAGAGGCTCGCTCACCTTTCTTTCCTTACAGGCAGAACTGACCTGGAGCTGAAAGAGAAAGGGAAGCTAATTTTTTGTTCCTGGGTTGGATATCTGCTGATCTGCCCCAGGGCTCTCTGAATGGGTGAAAAGCACAGAGGAGAGATGGTGTGATGGTTCTGGAAAGGAGCAGTCTCCATGACGCCCCAATTCCTCAGAGACGCTGAAGGTGGATTGTTATGCTCATAGGCTCTAGAACTGGAAATCTGGAGAATGGATGAGATCAGGGACTGCTGGATTGTCAGAGACCTCTTCAGTAATGGGGCCAAGTGACTCATGCATTAAGGAGTGCCTGCTGGGAGCCATCATATATGCAGTTGCGTTTTTTTCAAGGAATCACCAAAGGAGGGGGAATGTAATGGTAGGGATGGATTCCCTCTTTAGTGGGGTCAGTGGAGACCCCCAACTGCCTCATTGAGGATACGAACTGTGAGAGAGATCAGACACCTAATCCAGGAACAGCCCAAGATAGGGGGGTGTTCTTGCAAGGGAACAGTGCTTGTGGTCAGAAGAGAGGAAGACAGCCAGTTAGTCAGAGCAATTGCATTAGAAAATAACCCATTTCTCTTCCTCCTTTCTGTGGAAGAAGGAGGTATGGGAAAGAGAGAGAAGATAATATTCCTTACAGCCCACCAGACCCACAACGCGACTGCCCAGGGTCTGGGGGAGCCCTGAATTAAACACGAGCTCTTAAGTTGCAGGGACTACCTTTCAGTTACCCAAATGGGTCTGTTTCATAACTGAAAGTGACCGAAAAGTTATGGAATCAGGCGGAGATATCATAAAAGATGCCCACTCATCTGTAGGAAGACTGGGTGATTTGTCAGAGCACAGTTGGTAGTAGCTACCAGGAAAATAAAATAACTTCAGGGTTACACCTTGATAAGTTCAAACCCCTCAATCCAACCAGCTAAGAGTTTACAATCCTTGTAAAACCAGTACCCCATGTGGCTCAGTCTGGAAGCCACATCTTGTTCAAGAATCATACTTTCAAAGCCATAGTAATTAAAAAGGAATTCTCTTCTCTATTTTAATTTTGGAAATCTGTGATAGGATCTAAATTCAACTCTACAGCAACTGGCTTCTCTTCAATCAACTCTTACACTTTGCAATTACTCCAGTGTCTCTCTCCTTAAATGACTTAAAAATTTCTCTGCCTCCAAAACGCACCACTATTTCTCTCCTCCTTCAATTTTGTTCTCCCTCACCACTCTAATGTAGAAATTGCCTTTAGCTTTTCTTTTCCTTTCCTTTCATTTTTCTTTTCTTTTTGATTTCTTTGTGTTCTCTCCATCCTCCCAATTCTGCCTCAGCAAAGCCCAAAGAAGCAGTTAGTGGAAGACGGGCTCTGCAGGGCGCACTGCAGAGATGCTGGGGCAGGGCATGGGAGGGGAACAACCAGAAAGCAGATTCTCTTTGTCAGGCAGGTCGTGGTGCAGGGACAGCTGGAAATCCTCAGACATTGCTGATTTTTGCTTATCGTTTTTTGCTTAATGTTTTTCTCATGCTTACAGCTCACAAAATATTTTTACATAGCTGAATCTCAATTGATCCTCAAAACCCCAAGAGTATTTTGCCCACTCTGCAAGTGGGGAAATAGGTTCAGGTAGGCTAAATGACTTGAATAAATTAGTAGGACAGAATCTCTGGGTTTGAACCCAGGACTCCTGATTTTGCCCCGGGTGTCTTCTCTTCTGCCACCTTTCTGTCCACCTGCTGTTTTCTCAGAGGATGCTTTCCCCCCTCACCTCACTCTTATCTGGCTCCCATTCTGTTTTGGAGCTACTGGCAATTCCTTCCTGATTTGAAGCCATGTGGGTCTCATTGGCCAAAAAGCGACAAAGACTAAGAAGTGTCAGGATTATTTTGTTGTTGTTACTGTTTTTAATGATAAAAGAAGTCTTTTAAAGAGACTTATCAAGTCCATTCTTCCTCAGAATGGCATGTGTGTTCAGCCTACATGTTAACATGGTGACTCATATGTAATGTGTGGCTAGGAAGTTAGAAGTAAGAAGAAATATTAACAAACACTCAGCAGCAAAATCATCCAAATGCTGGGGGTGCTGTCATTGTCCAGAATGATCTGATTGCTTCTTTTGGAATATTTCTTAGAGTTGGTCGGTTGGTCTGTAAGCCACATAAGACAATCCATCTTTTTTTTTTTTTTTTTTAACTTATTCCCCTTTTGGCCCAAAGCTGGGTTACCTGGCTTGATCCATTGCTTTGTTCACTAGTCTTTTGTCTGCCTCCAAGAATGAAATCTACTCCCAGAGGGTGAATATTTGATATCATCAAAGATAAATATCTATCTATTTATTTCTGTATCTATTTATCCATCATCTCTACCTACTAAAATACCCAAGAGTCTCCTAGACTGATCAGACGTGCGGATTCAGGAGGATGAGTTTGTAGTCATGTGACACTCAGCATGACTAACATAGTCCCAAGCTGTGAGATGTTCTGTGACGTGGGGCCAGTGACTGGCTGCTGACTGTTGGGAGGGTGGGAGGTGGGGGGCGGGGAGCAGCTGTTGTGAACTCCTAGGAGCATCCAGCTGTAGTGAAGAGAGGCAGCCCGAGTCTGGGAAGGATGGTGTGGAAGCAGTGACAATTGTAGTTGGCAACCTGGGAGCGGAGAATTCAGAAGCTGGGGGATGGGTGCACAGACCCTATCAAGGGGGTGTGAGGGGCCCCGGGTGGAACACTGACATGATAGGACTGGTTATGCATTTGATCACATTAGCCATGACGGCAGGTGACAAAACTGGTTGAACCATTTTCAAGGAAAAAAAGCATCACCTGGCGTTGCTGAGGACCCACTGGGCAACGCCATTTTATGGGCAGGTAAACATTCTTAAAGAGATGATTCTTTAACCTACTCGCAATAGAATGAAATAAAATTGCTTTAATTTTTTCCTTCCTTCTGTGCACCACTCTCCTTTGAGTAGAGGCAGAAGCAACATTCCGTTGGCAGGACTGAATCAGGGCATGCCTCTGTTGGGCAGCTCCTCCTTTAGTGAGGTCAGTGGGGTCATCCCTGGGTTTGACAGACTCTGTGCTTTCCCTTCTTTGTTGCGAAACCGAGTGAGGTGCTTCATGCGAGTCTGTTCTCTTTGAGGAAGGACACGGTGAGAGGACGGGGGAGGGGAGAAGAGGGTGCTTTTCTGGTGTGACTCCACGCCTTCTGCAGATTGCATTCCTCTGGTGCACACCCCAGAAGATGGACCTAGAAGTCAGGGAGACCCACCAGAAGAATGAGGTCCCTCGTTAACTTTTTCACCAGTTTTGCTGAGTAGAAACAAAACATTTTATTATGTGTGAGACTTGCTTGAAAAGCATCCCAATTTTATATCTTTGCAGACTATGTAAGTGTGTATCAATAATACACAGAATTGCACTTAAAGCATCAGTGGGTGTATTTGTCTCCTGAGGCTGCTGTAGCAGATTACCACAAATTTGGTGGCTTCAAACAAAAGAAATATATCCTTTTACAGTTCCAGAGACCGGAAGTCTGAAATCAAGGTGCTGAGCAGCCGCGCTCCCTCCTGTGGCTCCAGCGGAAAACCCTTCCTGGCTGCTTCCCGCTTCTGGCCGCTCAGGGAGCCCCAGGGCGTGAGGCTGTGTAGCTTTAATCTCTGCCTGCATCTCCGCATGCTTTCTCCTTCCCTCCAGCATCTCTTCTCTGTGTGTCTCTTATAAGAACACTTGTCATTGTATTTACGGTCCACCTGGATAATCCAGGGTGATCGTCTCTCAAGATCTTTAACTTCAGTACGTCTGCAAAGATACTTTTTACCAATCAGGTAAAGTTCACAGGTTCAGGGGCTGAGGGTGTGGGTACATCATTTTGGGAACCCTTATTCTAGCTGCTACAATGGGTTTGTTGAGCTTCTTATATACCTTAAACTACCTGACTGGTGGCATCTAAAATTTATCGTAATCATGAGTGCATCCTTACTGAGCACTTTCTCTGTACCATACGCAGTGCAAAGTCTTTGAGCTTTTTGTTTTATAATAATCCTCGTAATGAGTCTAGGAGGTGGCTCCTGTGGTTGAGAACACTGCGGTTTGGAGAGGTTAAATGATTTGTCCAGGGTCAAATGGGATGCTGAGGGGTGGGGCCAAGATTAAGTCCAAGTCTGTCTGCTTTAAGTTTGGCCTTTTGATCATTATACCATGGAAGAAAGAAATAAACACACTTCAAGTGACTTAAAAGCTTCAGTTAAAAAACAAATAATTTTTTTTCCTCTCCAAGCCGTTAAAAATTGCTGCTGGGCGAGTAATGTCAACATGCACGCATCTCTGAGTCATCCGTGTGCTTATGTTGACCCCAGGTCCAAGGCATACAGCACAAGCCAATAAATGAGTATATTTGAAAAACGAAACAAATATACCTCTGGGAAGGAACCAATGGTGGGGTCTTCCTTCTAAAATAATCCTAAGATTTAAGGAAAGGAAAAAAAACTAGATTTTGCTAAGCAACCTTGAATTTCTCAGATTTCCTTCAATGTAGGTAACAATGTGAGAATCTGGGTCATAATAACTCAGAACACAACATACCATCAATTGTGCATTTCCTTGAAATTGTCAGTTCTGATTTTTTTTTTTTTTTGGCTTTCTTGACTTACAACAAAACCCAAGGAGTTTGAATGAACTTTGGCGAGTGAATTACCTGAAGGCAAAAAGAAAAATGCCCTTTGTAGCTGGTTATAGTGAATACAGTGGTCGATTATGACTTTGGAGAACAATTTCCAGTCTCAATTGTGTCAAATTAACTGGCATGACTTTTAGAAGGTTACTTCTTTTCTCTGAGCCTCAGTTTTCTTATTAAAAATGGGCCAGAGCAGACCATTTCTTTGGTCTTTGATGGTTTGATAAAAGCTCTGAACTCTTTTCTCTGAAAAATGCACGCACACCATTTTCTATGCAATGGAAGATTCGTATGTGTTCTGTAGCTCATTTATGAGTCTCCTAGTTGTCTGGGGACCCCAAGTTACGAACCCTGGACCAGACCATCTCTAAAAGTGCCGTCTAGTCCCAAGAAGCGAGGATTCTTTTAATACTCGCATTATCCAAGTCTATTAGATAGAGAACTTTGTGTGGCATTATGAAACAAAAATCCTCCCATAAACAGAGGATGTGGGGAAAGACCTGTGAGAGAGGATAGAAATGCACTTATTTCAATATAGAGAAGAATCTGCAAAATTTGAAAGTACTCTTGGGTTATGGAGACCCTCCGACTGTCTTCCAGTAGTATGGCACAGATTGAAGGGTTTTGACTTTGGAAAGATTTTGACTTTGGCGTTTTCATAAAATTACATTTTCCATCTGATGCCAGGGAGGCAGTGGTGCTTTTGTCACAGCCAGAAGCCAAGGGAAATGGCTGCTGGCAGTTCCAAGGAGTCAGAAAAAGTTCATGTGGCAGAGGGATCATGCCCCGTGCACAAGGAAGCTGTGCAAATCTTTTAGGAGGGGTTTGTGCATGGGCTGGCGCTCTGAGGATGCTCAGTGGGTACCAGGAAGATGCCTGGGAGATAAGATTGCCACCACAGATACAATCCAGTTGTTAGAGCATATATGTTAAAGAATTAATGCTTTTTTTCCCCCTGAATCAGTTCTCCTGTAAAAGGCCCACTGCTTTGCAAATTTGCATTTCCCCACGTCCAGTGTGCCACAGAGAATTGTTTTGTTCTGTGGCCTTTTGATTAGCTGAGGTTTGGTTCTTGGTGCTGCAGCACCTGCGTTACACCTGTGCAGCACGAATAAGCTACGGAAGGGGCTGGTCCTCAGTCATCTGCTGAAGGTGACAGACCAGCAGGTGAGGTCAGGTCAGCAGAGCAGAGCTGGTGGATTGGCTTTTCCTTGGGGGCCTCGTGAAGCTTCCTGTAATGGTTACTTCAGTTCCCTTATCAGTGTATGGAAGTGTGTGTCTGCACAGACAGACATTCATAAGATTCAGGATTCTAGGACGCGGGCAGTCCAAAGGGCAGTAGATCCCGCAGCTGGAAGGAAGAGAACTGAGTGTCAAACTCTGTCTCCCAAAGTCCCAGTCAAATCTTCCTGCCTTGCTCTGGGACAAATGCCATCCAGTAGAACTTTCTATATGTTCTGCATGTTCTTTATCAGCATTGTCTAGTATGATGGCCACTAGCCACCTTGAAATGTGGCTTGTGTGATAGTAAACTGAAAATTTTAAATTAAATTGATTTAAATGTAAATATCCACATACGACCAGTGGCTACTGAAGCAGACAGTACAACTCTGGGATGGTCCCTTCTCCTTTCATTTTCAAGGAATATTCTCCAGGTATGAGCCACCCTGTCTTAAATCACTGTCATCCTTTTGATAGGCAAACCTAATGATCAGCTTAGAATTTTAAAAAAGACTTATTAGCTTGTCTCTAGAAATAAAGATGTGCTCCATTACTGCCTGCTCAGTGCCTGGGTTTCTCAGTGAAATTTGCCCCCATCTACCCGCCCGCACACAAGCCTCACACATGGCAAGGCGGCCTCCTCATGGGTGGCCCCTGTTTCTTACATGTCCCTGCAATTTCTGCCGAGATGGTACCTGCCAAGCCCTACTTTTCCTACCCTTAGAGTTTTTGCTCTTATTCCATTCACTTCAAAATATCATTACCATTGCAAACAAGGAAAATGTGTTTATCAGAAACTGCAAACTCCTTGAGGGCCTCATAGGATTAATCACGGTTATAAAGTTTTATTAAACACAATTTTTGTTTAATGACAAGCTCCACCAGTCCTCCCCATCCCAAACCAATCCTGTCCTAAGGGTGAATTGCGCTCAGCAGATTGTCTTCAACAGACTCTTCAAGACAATCCCTATTACTTTGTCATGCACAGAGATATTTTTCTTCCTGGATAATTTGAACTTCCTTAAAAATCACATCTGTTTCATACTTTATTTATTTGTAATTTAAATCCTTAAATTGAATCTTTCATTACTAACATCTGGGCTTGAAATGCAGCCCACTTGAAAAAATACAAATTTTATTTTATTTGTAGTTACCCCCCTTCACTCCATAGCACTGGTACAAACAGTCTCTGGCCAGAGGCAAAACAGCCGGGTATCTCAAAGCTGTGATGCTGTACCACGTGTAATGTGGTTCACTTGATTGTCCCTGAAGTGACTGGCAATTTGCCCAGAATTAGACTGAATGCACGTAATAAGCTGTAGAATTTCCACAATATTGACAATTAGATATCTCTGTACAGCAGCAGCTGTGTATTGTTCTCATGGTATGGTCCCCTCAAAGCACCTCCTAAAAAGAAAAAAAAAAAAAACCTGGCAGAAGGTTGCAGGCAGCAGAAAGGTAATATACATTGTATGAAATACCTCAAATTCAGATTGATCGGGATGTTTTCTATTAGTACAGTTTTCTGCAGTGGAAATCATGGCTGAAACTGAACGCTCTGGAATAGGAGTTTATAACACCACATCTGTAATTGCTCTATTTTTAGCACGTTTCGGAGGAAGATACCTTTCTCATTTCCATTTATTGTGAAAGGGAGGGAACGGTATCGCCGGCACTCCCAGCATTTCGAGTCTCTGGGAGCGGGCGGCTCTGACCCTACGAACATGCTGAGATGCGCTTACCCTTCTGAAATGGCTTTGGTCATTTAAAATAACTTTCACTGTCCCCTGAATGGAAATCAGCCCCAAGAAATCATATCGTTTGTGGACAGTTTTGATGAAAAAGAAGCTTAGCTTCTGATTTGCCATTTTTGCACTCTTCAAACGCAGGGAGCCGTTTGGACAAATGTGGAAACACCTCCCCATGTTTCGCCATTTTCCATAATATTTCTCCACCAGCCCATTTGTTTCATGATTGTAGAAAACGAGGGAGAACATGAAGGAACTGAACTGATCGTTTCTCCCTATCTGGAAGCCACTGCCCACAGTCCTTGGATTTGAATATTATTTTAAACCACACGATTGAAGTTTGCATGATGAATGGCTAATCTTTGATATTTTGCCCAGCGGATCTGGGGCAGGCTGTTGTTGTCTGGAGCCAGACTCGGCAAACTTTCGGTTTTGTTGTTTGTCTCTTTGCAATAGAAATGAACATTTTAAAGGAAGGCTGCTGGTTTTAGAAAAATACCATAAAACCTCCGGAACAATAAGATGCCATGTTTTCTATTGCAGATCTTAATTTATCAAGCTAATTACTGACAAAATGGAGCTAAATTGCTGATAGTCTTGAGACTGATTAATTCGGGAACAAGACACTGTTGGGTTCCTTAAAGGTTAGCAGCAGTGTTTGCGTAGCACAGGAGTGGAGGACTCTTTCTCAGCTCAAATTACATCGTATCCTTCTTTTAAAAACTCCACGTTATTAAGAATGCATTCAAGTTCAGTCCAATATGTACATTTGTTTCCCCATTAATGCTAATTAGAGGAGAAAAGAGAAACCAAAAATTTCTCATTAGCAAAGAGAACTTATTTTGAAACTTGTAGTTTCTCTCTTGCAGTCCAGTTTAAAACTCCTGCTCTCTCTTGCTCTCTCTCTCTGTATCTTTTAAAATTCTTTCTATTTATAATTCTGTTCCTTTCCCTTCCCTGGGTCCAGTCTTTAGTGATCGCTCATTAACAATTGCTTTTTATATTTAAAAAGGCACCAGGAGACAGGTGGGAGCCCCCTTCTAGGCATCAGGAACTCTGAATTCCCTAGTTTTGGCTCCACTGCTAACAAGCCAGGTGACTTTAGACAGTAGCCCCCATCTTTCTGGGCTTCAGTTCCTCCAGACGGGCATGAAATGTCAGCAGAACTCGGTGATCTAGGAGACAATGTTGGTGACGGACAATCAAGTAAAAGTTGCCGGGGAAGATTTTTTTTACCAGGGGCCATAAAGGTGCTTTCTCGGCATCCCCTCTCACCAGCCTTCCCCTCCTCGTGCTCCTGCACCCGGACCACGGCTGAATCAGTGCCTAATGAGGTCAGATCATGATGTGTGTTCCTGGGAACGGAAGACAGGGCTGAGACGGCATGAAATGGTATCGCGTGGGCCTTTCTGTTGCCAGCAGCATAACATCCAGTCCCCTTGGCACCTAATGTGCTCTAATAAAGGAGGTTAAAGAGCCAGGCCATTAATTGACTCCGGTCCTAAGTCCCTTTTATAACCTGTGTTATCAGCATAAGTACAAGTGTGATGTAGTAAGGAATATCATTATGAAACAGATTTCCTGGGAGAGGAATTAGCTGGCTCTGGTGGGCACCCCTGCCGTAATGAACACACTTCCCTGTTTATGAATACAGTTATCGATGTACTTTTAACAATCCTGCCAGGGGGCGGGGGAAAAAAGCTTCACTGGATAGCTCGTGCCTAACGGAGCATTTTCCCCAACTGGTTCTTGAAGGGTTAATTTGCAGTTTACGATTGAATAACGTAAAATGAGCTGTAAATAATGTAATGATACGTATTGTTAAGCTACATATACTCTACCAGGTGCTAATACACCCACTCCTCGCTTAGATATAATCCGGGACAGTCAACAAACACAGATGCATTTTAACAAAGAGAGAGACAGAAAGATAAAGACAGAAAGAACAAGAAAAAAAATTAAAACATATGTAAGATAATTTAACCAAGATAGAGATCCAGGTAAAACTTGGCCTTTTTTTTTTTTTTTTTTTTTTCCTCCGAGTAGCTTCCCTGTACTGTGAAATACAACAGCATTTTGGCTTGTTTTTGGAACACACACGAGCCAAACACGTGGGAAACACCTTGACAGGCCTTTTGTATAACTACAAGGAAACTGATAATCCTAAATAAATTACACGGGAGAAATATGAATCTTTGAATACTAGTAATTATAATGGTTATTTTTCACTTTTGTAGCACCTGCAAATGATGTATATATAACAAAACCTCAAAAAGCTCTAATTAACTTTTTCTTATTTTCCATTTACTGGCTTTAACCAGTTTGTATTAATTGGCAATTTATATCTATATATTTTTACCAAATATTTCTATTACTTTTGAGTGGCTGGAAATCACACATTATTGAATTTATTTTCAACCGAGCTTGTTTTTAATTTTTGTCAGCCACTTGCTCTAAACTTCTCCCTGCCTGCCCTACTCATCAAGGGGCTGTGGAGGGAAGTGGAAATTTCTTGGTTGATCTTGGAGGCGGGAGTAACCTACACTCGCTTCTCCGGGGCAGTGACATGACTTCTGACTAATAGCGCCGGTCAGAATTCCTAACTGCTCCTACCAAATACGCAAGGGCTCCATTTGGAAGACCTCCAGGCCCAGCTTTTGGACAGATTACTCTGGGTGCTTCATGGAACCAGATGAGTCTGACCACCGCGAGGATGAAGCTTTGTTCTGCTTTGGGGCTTAGGGCGGGTCAGACGCAGACAGAGCAGAGCTCTGCACGGCTTCACAGGGACTCCAAACTCCAGACCTCCTGGTCTGCAGTCCTGATTATCCCGAAATTACCCAATGGCTGCCACTTTGGGTGGCAATGCCAGGGGAAGAGGGGTCTAAACTTGTGACCTGGGAAGGAGAAAATGGGCGCTCTTTACCAGGAAATCTGGAGGAAGGAGGATGCTGCCTGTACTTTAGTTATTTTCTTCTTTTTTCCTCCCTTTCTTCTTCTTCTTCTTCTTTTTTTTTTTTTTTTTCAATTCTGATTTGGTTTTGTTTTAAAGGAACCTCTGTGTGCCCGTGCCATGGACGTGGGTGGAAGGTGTTGCTAACCATCTAAGACACCTCCCAGTTATCAGGGAAGAAGGGCCACTATCTAGGGGTCGGAATGTGACCTGGGGAAACCTGAAGGAGGAGGACTCAGATCAGGCGTGTGTGTGCGCGCGCGCGTGTGTGTTACCTCTTTTAAAAGAACATTTTTCTGCTGCTCTCCTCGTGGGAGTGGACGCTGCTGGAAGGTCTTGGCTAGTGGCAGCCCAGTGACCCACCTCTTTGACTGATGGGGGGCCCAGGCCAGAGTGAATGCTGCCTGAGAGTAAGCCCTGCGCCCATCAGGATGCAGAGGCCGGGTGGCCGCTGCGACCATCTGCAGGACATCCGAGCGGCTGCCTGATGGCACTCGGCTGCCAAAGCTTCTAAAGGGTTTGGCGCCGGCCTGGAACTCGGATGCAAACTGTCCATCTGCCGCATGGCACTGGCGACAGCTGACTCTTCCGCAGTCGGCAAGATGGACCCAGCCTCAGCCAATCGGCCCCCGTCCCTGATTGCACAAGGTTGGTCCGACCCGCTTCGTGAGCCAGAAACATACAGTATGTGCGTTTTCATTTTGCTCTGTACGTGATACTATAAACACCAGGGCTGGGGATGAACGGAGAAACCAGAGGGGACACACTGCTGCTTCTGCGGAGAAAGCAGATTGGCAGCGTTCAAAGCATATTGGGGCATGACAGTAGCCTAAAAACCCCAATATGGACGAGGACAGCTGACCAGATGTCTTGACTGACATTTTTTAACAAGTTTCAAGGGTATCCCTACAGGACATAAATGCTAACTCTGCATCTGGGTTCTTCTTTTCGGTCCCATCCTCTCCCAGCTGCAACTAAGTGTGCGATGCCTGTAGCTCACAGCCCCAGTGACAGAGAAATGCTTGGACAGGCTTAGGCAGTGGCTCTCCTGTGCAGGAAGTGCCCGAAGTCTCTCTGGTTGGAGGGGAATGGCTACTTAGAGCCAAGGGAGCGAATGAAGGCACAACCCCAAAGTAGATATGGGCACTTCTGTGAGCTGCCCCTTTGGGTGCAGGGAAGGATTTTTGAACTGGACACCGTTTCCTCCACTGCCCTCTGCCACAAGCTTTTACGGTCACTCCGGCAATTCTGGGCCACGTGGTGAAGTCAGTTTTGCTCCTGGCTAATCTGGTCGGGGCTGCTGCAGTCTGAAAGCCAGGCAATCTGCAATCGTTCCATGGTGAGCTGGAGGGTGGGCAGGAGTTTTAGGGCCGAGGAGCAGATTTTATCATTTGAATTTTCTAAATTACAGGCTTGTGGGCATGGGAGGTTAAATTGGATTTTAAAAGTTTGAAAAGCACAAGGAAGAAGCTGTAGTTTTAATATTTGGAGTCTCAAGTGTTATGGTTAAATTCTGGACTCCTCGTGTAAGGGCATCTTTAAACAGAAAGGATTCTTACTTAAGGTTTCATATGTTCCAAAAGATTATTATCATTATTATTATTATTTTGGTAATTTGTAATTGACTTGAGGTTAATCCCAAGCCCCCACTTGAGTTCTAAGAAGCTGTCCTGTGGATTAAATGCAGCATCTCCTTTTCTTAAAGAGCAAATTAGACGCATAAATTGCCACAGGATGTCTTTATCAGACTCTGTCTGAATAACTGGTTAGCTCTCCATCTGCGTCTGTTTGATCAACGCAGAAGATAACATTGGATCTGCAGAGTTACTGGGGCTGATGGTCCGGCTCTGCAGGTTTTGTAGCTCAAAATTTTCTTTTCCCTCATGAGCAGCATTTAAACGTGTTAGAATAAAATTTTCACATCCAACTACAATGTGCACGTTAGTAAGGTTAGGCTCCTCTTAGAGTATCATGGACTTGTGTTACTGTTGGAATGGAGATTTGAGATTATCTGGGCCAAGATGCTTTTTATATTGAAGAGAGATTTTCATGGAGGAAAAGGTGAAATGGCAAGTTCAAAGAAACACCATCCCAGTGCTGTGTGTTTGCCTCTTTGCTGGAGCGAGGCTAACTCAACAAGGATTTGCTCTCCTTAGCAGAGCAAGACATAAGTACATACCGAATTCATATTTTCTTTGATTAAAAAAAAAAGGAAGGATAATGCTTTCGATGAAGTTGGAGACTTTACAAGGAAAAGTTCCAGAATCTTGCCTGGACCGGGAAGAGCTAGGCAGTGAGTGAAAAGATAGCCCCGGTTTAGCTTTGTTCATCTGCCGTTGGCAAGGTTACTTCAAAGACCATTTTACCTGGAGATGGGGAAGCACAGAACTCCGTCAATGGCAGTTGTGAGCTGGCACAAACTGTAGAGGACTCAGACCAGAGCGCCTGGTGACATCCTCCACCTGTAGAAGCTGGGGGGCAGAGCAGCCCCCAGTGGGAATGCGAGCCCGCCTCCTCTCGCATCGCGGACGGGAGCCCAGGGTTCACACGCACGTGACAAATGTTCATGTGTTAGACACAGAAACATGCTATTTCCTTGTCAGAGTCCCAGGCAGTTCTGTTCCACAGATAGTTAAAAATAATGCCAGGTGCAGCATAAATAAAAGTTCCTAACAGACACTGTGGCATTCGACTAGCTTTTGTAAATGAAAGTCTTCCTTTGTTCTCTACTTCTGGCTGAAACAACTTTTATGTTGGCCGATGAAAGGAGAAAGCTCCGAGACTCAAACCTTCCGAAAGAACACATTGTGTGAATGTGGAGTCTGGCACCCAGGGCTCTTTCTATCCCTCCTTTCCAGCTTGAAATCTACTTGGCTTTTCTGTTGTTCTTTTTCAAAGATGGATGAATGTTGTAGAAACTATTTTCCTCAACAGATGATGCCAAATTATAGGACAGTTTTGTCCCCATCCCATGTGGTAGGTTCATGAAAGTCATTCCTTAGGAACAGTCACTGCATTTATCTAGTCTGCTTGGGTGATCTGAAAAAAAAAAATCACAAGGGTGCTAAAGCTGTGATTTGAAAAATCACATATTAAAATTTGGGAATGTGAAGACTGAGGGCAAAAGGCTTCAGCACAATTTACAAGGGTTTGTTCAAACACTGCAATTCCTACTAATAACTTATGGACAGACTTCAACTTTGTTCGAAAGTCGTAAGGAATAAAAAATTATTTTAAAGACTTCCAATATCTCCTCTATTGTCTTCCTTCTCCGTGACTGGTCTCTCCATGGAGTTAAGACTTCCTTAGATGCTGTGCAAGTGAACAGCAAGTACTGATGACCCTCTAGCAAGCATCTGTCTTGAACCCTGACTTTATTCGTCCAGGAGATCCAGGTAGAAACAACGTTTGGTTGATGGGTTTGTCGGGAGAGACCTGGCTCCTACCTCTGGAATATCTGGGCTGTAGAATGTGGCCAATTAGTTGCCTTAACAAAGAACATGAAGACAGATTGAGATGCTACCAGGGGGGAAGCAGTGGTGTAAGTGTGGCTGTTGCTTCCTCCTACCTGCACCTGGTCTCTTCTCCCCACGGACGTGCTCAGGCCTGGCATTTGTCTGTTTTCTGGATGTCTTTGGATCTACATGATGATGAATAGCTGGAAAGAAAGTAAAGAATTAGGCCAGCCATCCAGGTGTTTTGACTGGATGTTCCAGGCATTTCAACAAACATTTACTGAGAGGTTCTTACAAGTAAGGCTGAGTGCTGAAGACACTGGGAGAAACCAATGTGAATAAACTCCATTTTGTATTCTGAAGAAGCCTGTAACAGAGGCAGATTTTGGGCAGAATCCAATAGAGCTCAGCTCATCCAGGGAAATTTTACTGGATTTATTGGGCGCAGGCAGAGGAAAGTTAGGGTTCGACAGGACATGTGGCCGCAGGTCACATCTGTGAATCAGACAGTGTAGCTTGTTCAGCCAGTTCCTTTAAAGAACCTGCCCATTGCACGGGGGAGGAGGATGATAAATTCCAGCAGGTGTCTGGAACTTTGCAGACTGCCACATGTCTGGTGCTGGGTCAGGGCTGGAATTTGTTCTACTGCAGCAGGGCTTGGAGTATATATCATAGATTGTATTATGATTAGAGGATCTGCATAATCAATCATCCCTAACCGGGGCCTTTTTGAAAGTGTGAGTGAAAGCTATTAATAATTATGCTGGGGATGGTGGTGGGGAGGGTATAGCTCAAGTGGTAGAGCACATGCTTAGCATGCATGAGGTCCTAGGTTCAATCTCCAGTACCTCCTCTAAGAATAAACAAATAAGCAAACCTAATTACCTGCCCCAGCCAAAAAAAAAAAAAAAAAAAAAAAAAAAAAAATGCTGGGAGAACAGGGATAAGCTAGGATGGCCCGAAAAATGGAATCGCTCTACTTAAAGCAGAGATAACCCTAGGATGCAGTGTTCTCAGTATACCTGAGGGAGGGGTGGGAAAAGGCTTTCTGATGTGTGAACCCTTGTGTGTGGTCTCCAGACCCAAAGTCACCAAATTGAAATGAGGTGGAAGTGCAACTTTAATGGTCATGTTTCCAGCATTTATTTCGCTGCACCTTGATTGGAACATGACCCTCCTTAATTACCTTTCCACTAA